>NC_068346.1:31408620-31716614 GCF_014633365.1 Diospyros lotus
AGAAATTACCGGAAGTAGAAAAAGATACATAAACACATCTATATATCTAAACAAGATACACATTGAGGCGGGTTGATGGAGAGAATGCGATTGAACTTACAGTGGGTTCGATGATCCAAGAACAGAAGGAGAGAGAGAGAGAGAGAGATAGGAGAAGGCAGAAGACAGTACGATAAAGGGTATCGTAAACCGCAGGATAGAGGGGAGTTTGGCTTTCTATGGATGGATGGACGGACGGCTTTTAAAGCTTAGCTGTCTCTCCCTCAGCGAGTTCTGGCCACCGCTTCACAGAAAATGGAATCGGGTGCTTCGCGTCACCCAAAATTGAGTGTACTTTCGATATTTTAATCTATTTTTTAAATTAGCATGCTCCTGAAGTAACTCCATGAAATTGGTAAATAAAATTTTTCTTTTCAATTTTAGCCATTAGGCTATTTGTTAATGTTACCAAATTAGATTAAAAATAAACCAACAATCAAACTAATTAACTACACACAAATATAAAATTTAACGTGAAAAACTTAAATAAAAAAAATTACGAGCAAAAAAAATAAAATATCACTAAATAAATATTAATAATATAAAAGTAATAGTGACACACACTCTTTGTTTGATTTCATATCATCTAAATACCTATTTATAAATCTAAAATCATCTATGAATGAACACAAAAAATCATATCCTAATCAGAAAATAATGCATGAAAATATTTCTCCAAATGAGATAAATCTCACATAAAATCAAATTTGATAAAATCATAATCATAGTCAAATTCGAAATCATAATCACAGTCAAATCAGGAAATCCAATCATAGATGAATAAAAATTTTCAGTCATACTTATCACAAATCTCCATCTTAGTTCTAAATCCACAAACAGAATTATCCAAAATTCTTTCTTTCAACAAAATCACAGAGAATCAATCTCCTTGACGAATACCAACTAAATCCATGCAATGCTTGAATTTTGCAGTAGGGAGAGACTTGGTTAACATATCTATAAGATTATTATGAGTGCTGATTTTTCTCATAGTAACTTCATCACGGGCAATAATATCCTAAATAAAATGATATTACACATCAATGTATTTCGTTTTCTCGTAAAACATTTAATCTTTAGTGAGAAAAATAACATTTTAACTATCACAATAGACTATACTGTCATAAAGATCTTCATTGATTTCACCCATCAACAATTTTAGCCAAATAACGTCTTTAATGGCCTAAGTAATTGCCATATATTCTATTTTTGTAATAGACATGGCAATAGTGGATTATAAGGTAGTTTTCCCGCTGATAGGACAACTACAAATGGTGAAAACATACCTAGTAAGTGATCTTCTCTTGTCATGATCACCTACAAAATCAAAATCAACAAAATCAATAACTCCATCTCTAGTATTTTCAAACTGTAAACAGGCATAAGTGGTACCACATAAATATCAAAAAATTCATTAGACTGTATTCCAATGTTCTTTACCAAGGTTAGCCATATATCTACTAATCACGCTTATTGCATGAGCCAAATTAGGGCGTGTATAAACCATAGCATGCATAATACAACCAACTACATTAGAGTATGGAATTTTTGACATCATGTCAATTTCATTATCTAATTAAGGAGATAAGCTCGATGAAAGCTTAAAATGTACAGCCAACGGAGTACTCATAGGTTTAGCCTTCTACATATTGAATTTGGTTAAGACTTTCTCAACATATCCCTTTTAACTTATATCCAATTTACTTGCCTTCCTATCTCTTGAGATTTGCATTCCTAGTATCTTTTTCATTACTCCCAAATCTTTCATCTCAAATTCTTTGTTGAGTAGAGTTTTCAATCTCCTTATCTCATCCTTATATTTTGATACTAGTAGCATATCATCAATATATAGAAGCAGATATATAGAGGATCCATTCTTGTTCCTTTTAAAATAGACACAACTGTCATAACTGCATCTATTAAAATTATACTTAATCATAAAAGAATTAAACCTTTTATACTATTGCCGAGGAGATTATTTTAGGCTATATAGAGACTTTTTCAACAAGCACACATAATCTTTTTTACCTGGAACTTCAAATGTCACGACCCAAAATTCAACAGCCATGACTGGCACTACCCCTTAAGAAGCCGAAGACTCCAATAAGGGATAGCAAGCCTGCAATACACATATTCCTCTAACATATCAACATTCAATTCATTTACAGAAATATTACCGTAACATGTATACAGAAATTAAGGTGTCATCGGCCCAATACTAAGCATGTACTTACAAAAATCACAAGTTACCAATTCACAACAAGAAGAACTTAAACTTTCCCATGCACAACCCCGTGAAATGACGTGTATATGCTATACCAGAGCGTGGCTAGGGTATTCCGTCAAAATGCATGCCCACTTACAAAATCTGAAATATTAAGGGGTAAGCTTGACACTAGCTTAGTGAGAGGTAACACATATTATAATGGGGGGAAATATAGAATCTATGTAACAAATATAGATTATCATGCCATGACATTTCAAGTAATATATAATATCGAATGAGAGATGATGAATAAATATACACATTGGGAGTAAACCATTTAGAACTAAAATTCACACATATCATTTCCTTGGTGCGGACTATCTTTACACCATTAAGATCCACTTTGGCAGACTATCTCACGTCGGATATAAACATGGATGACAGACTATTTTACACCCATCCAAGGTGGACTATCTCACACCCTAACACATACGTGGTGCACCAACGGCTAACTCTTATTGTGGTTAGCGATACAGAGTTCTAACTGTTACTCCATTTAACACACATTTCATACCAACATTTAGTATTATTAATGCCACATGTAATATATCACATACAGGTATCACCATCCACAATCTACCTTAACAGAAATGCAATCAATCATAAGTGTCAATATTCGCAAAACCATCAATATGGATTCCAATTTCCTCGTATGCAATACACAAAAGAAGTCATGAATAGTATGTATAGCATACTAGAATAATGAAATGTATGAACGCAATAAATACCACCATAATACAATTTACCTACTCACAGTGTTATGGAAGACGTAGGATTCCCTCAAACGCCTCTCGGCTAGGGTACGTCAAAGTCACCTAACAAAATAATCAAATTACATGAGAATTACATAAATATAAATATCAACTCACACAACATTTGGACCAACCCATGGGTTGCCATAGATGGCCCAAAACCCCAGAAAAAATAAAACAACATAACCAGTCACATTGCCGCCGCCACCGACGACCACCGCTGGCCCAAGGGGGTTAACATATATAAAAATGGGCAATATCTAACGGTTGAATTTTTGTAGATCTAGCTTTTAATTTTTGGCCAGATTTAAAAAGTAAACTATTTGTCACCATTGGCCACCGCGGCTAACATTTTTCGGCGATCTGAGACTACCACTCAACTCCCTTACCCTCGTAGACCAATATACCCCAAAACAATCAAGATCCAACGGCTAGATCTTTCTAGATCTAAGTTCAAAGTTTTGGCCAACTCAATCCACGCGTGTATACATACATATATCACAATTTTATGCTAAACATAAGGCTGATGAAGCTAAAAAACTTACCTTTTTGTAAATTGAGATGGCTTTCATGGAGAAAATGTGATCGGATCTAGGATCCAATGGTTAGATTGCACAAAAATTGGTTGAAAAAGAAAACGAGAAAGAGAGAGAGAGAGAGAGAGAGAGCTCTTTGCTGGAGTTATTCGAACTTTAACTGATGATATTATTTGGGAATATGTATGACATCAGTTAAAGTTCAAATAATACCATCGAACATCTTAATTTTAACAATTCCAATACCAACAATTTTACAAAAATAATTATTTCCCATCAACACATCGCCAGAATTCAAAGTTTTATATGTCGAAAATATTAAATCCCTATTAAGAGACATATGAAACGTGCATGCTGTATCGAGAATCCAATCTCCACTATGTTTAATAATCTCATTAGTAACTATTATAAGTTCCCTATCAGTACTATTATTTTTAATAACATTGGTTTCTCCTTAAGTTTCTGGTTATTTTCCTTTCTGGTCGGTTTCTTGTCTCTTAAGTTTGTTCTGTAGCTTATAATACTCCTTTATGTGTCATTTCTTCTTACAATAATTACAAACTTTATCTTTGTTCTTGAACTTGGATCTACTTTTCCCTCTACCGCCTGAATTTCTATTATGTTGTTCTTTCTCTAGTCAACAGACCCTCCCCCTGATTCTCATAAGTCCCTAATAATTGCTTATCAATTTTTTCTTTTGAGAATAAAACATCATAAACTTCATCTAGGGTGGGAGTATCCCGACTATAGAGTATGATATCTCTAAAAGTTGAATATGAGACTAGTAGAGAATATAACAAAATTAGAGCCAAATCCTCATCATGATATTTAACCTTCATGGATTCCAAATTAGAAACAATTTCTTTAAAAACTGTTAAATAACTCTCAATAGACGTACCTTCAGTCATTCGATGAGAATATAATCTTTGCTTTAGATGCAACTTACAAGTTATGCTTTTCATCATACACAGCTGTTCCAGTTTCAACCATAGAGTGACAAGGATTTTTTCTTTCAAAATATCTGGCAAAATTTGATTCGATAAATGCAGATGTATTTGAGACAATGATTTATAATCCTTACACTGTTTTTCTTCAATACTCCATGATTGTGACATTTTTTCAAAGCCCAAAAATGCATCGTCTAAATCCATCTGTGCCACAATTATACGTATCTTAACCTGCCATAGTGAAAATATGATATTTCGGTCCAATAAAGGAATATCGTACTTCAACGAAACCATTAAATATCCCCAAATAATTTAAATAATAACCCCAACTGAAAAATGGATTAAAATATCGAATTTGGGCCAAATTTGGCAAACAACAGATTTGGATCTATTTGATTTGGCTGCTGGGTCTGGAGTGGGTCTTGATAGGTCAACCCGAATTTGGGTAAGATCTGGGTGAAGCTTGAATGACTGTTAATGTCAGAAACAACAATGAAGGCAGGGATGCACAGTGACGAGAAGTTGGAACAATGACTAGCCAAGCATGAGGGAAGTTGATCAACGATAACAATAGTAGAAGACAAGGCAGTCGACAAGTCGTCGGTCGACGACGAACTCTGGGGGTCGAGCAAGAAACCCCAAAAAATAGTCGGTGATTGGAAGAAGGCGGTCGGACGGTCATGATGGCGAGGCAGGGTCGCTGGCGAAGATAACTAGAGAAGACAATGTCGTTGATGGTGGTGGCGAATGATGAACATAAGCAGCGGTTTCAAATCTGGCGGAGGCTTCAATGGAGAAAAAGATGAACGGAGGCAGTGGCGACTACGATAGCTAATGGAGGTGGGGTCGACGGTGATGGTTGTGATTAACGGAAGTGGCGGGTGCGGGCGACGGTGGTGAAAGCTTTGGAGGAGGTGGTGGTTGCTGCTTGAAAACGAAGAAGAAGAAGATGATGATGTGATGATGCAGATCAACGACTGAGATCTGTCAGATGTTGATGGTTTGATGCAACGGTTATGATACCAGTTTGTTACAAAATTGGATTGAAAATAAACCAACAATCAAACCAATCAACTATACACGAACACATAATTTAATACGAAAAACCCAAATCGAAAAAAATCATGAGCAGAAAAAATAAAATATCATTAACCAAATATTGGTAATACAAAAGTGACATTGACTCATACACTCTGTGTTTGATTTCATGTGACCTGGGCACCTATTTATAGACTTAAAATCATTTATGGATGAACACATGAAATCATATACTAATCAAAAGATGATGCATGAGGATATTCCTCTAGATGAGATAAATCTCACATAAAATTGAATTTAACAACATCATAATCATAGTCAAATTCGAAATCATAATCATGATCAAATCAAGAAACCCAATCATAGATAAATAAGGATTTTGAGTCATAAGTATCATAGTTGAACTTCATATAAATGGCTACATGTACTTAATAAAGCCATCACAAGAGTGAAGAGTTGATCAGTGGAGAATACTAGTGGCTATACACTCCAGATGAGCCAGTGCCATATATTGGTTTTATAACTAGCTAACGAGGACTTCACAAGAGCAAAGAACCAACTGTTGGAGAATGCTGATAAATCCCAACTAGAGATGGGCTCATTGCAGGTGAAGTTCGTATTTAGCTATTGATTACAATTTGGAAGTCTTAGAGCTTTGTCACCATCTAGGCTTATGCCTCTTACTGCTTTGCAGGCCTCTGATTGATCAGTGCATGATCATCATGATTGGCTGTGTTGTTGCATGGAGCTGTGTATTGGAACTCGATTTGCAGGAGACGATGGAGAGGTGCTTCTGCAGTGATTCCTCTTTCGATGTTAGTTTTTAGTTCTCTCAGAGGGAGAGCAGCAAGAAACCCCTTTATAAATTCCTTGCAAGCAGACTTTCCTTCATGTATTTTTTTTCTTTGGTGACTTCTGGGATTCATCCTTTGTCCTGTTTTCCTTGGCTGATTCTCTGCATCCTTTTCTGAGCCTACTTTTGGTTGCACTCTGTAAAGCTTACTTTCTTTGGTGAACTTTAATATGAAGGCTTTGTTGCACCCTTCGCACAGCCTTTCTCCTAGTGTATCAATTATGTAAATTGCATCTATTTCTACCTTCAGAATGAAGAAATGATCATTCCAACTCACAATGTAGATCTCTTCTGCCGATCTTGATTCAATATTTTCAAGCTCCTCCCATATACTATCAAAAGACATTGCACCTTGAAGGAACTCTGACTGATTTGGCATATTTTCAAGCTCAAAGAAGCCTATGTAGGACTTCTCGTGGACCACCTTGAGTGGTCGAACTTGTGCTTGAAGGACAGTATCAAGGTCAAAGTGCTGGTCAGAGAATTTCTCCCTATTCACTTCTTCTTTGCATAGTCTTCTCCATTCAGAAGATCCCTCCCTGATCAATTTGTCGAATTCGCATCGTAGTGGTAGTTCTTCTGGGTTCTGATGCAGCCAATAGGCTATAACTGCTGCTAGAGCTGTGCACGCGCCTGCACCTGATGCTTTCTCACTCCGCTGATCAATTGAAGCTAGAAATACTTCTGTCTCTAGCTCCAGATTTTTGTCTCTGCTTGCAAACTTCCTCCTTTGCCAGTTGCCTATCTCAAATCGATCACTACCCAAAATTCTGAAAAGCTGTGTGTTCAACTGGGCCTTACTCTGACTTGCTTGTGAGAGCGAAAAGAGGTAACGGCGATCATTGTCAATGTCATCTCCACCATCTTCTCTACATGCTTTGTTCAAGAGGGGAGTGTCTCCAAGATGATCAATATCTCTATAACTAATCCTCATATTCTTAGACGAAAAATACCTGATTAATGGAGATTTCTGTGCGAGTTGATATTGCTGCCTTTTTCCCCTGTTCTCATCTTTGTCATACACAAACTTGTGAGTTATGAGGTTACCAAGTTGGTGATTTATTGCTGCCAGGTTTCTGTAGCTGGGCTCAGCTTCTTCATCTGATTCTGAAGTAGAGTTGTCGATGTCATTTTTTGTATGATTCTGATATCCTGCACATATTGACAGAGATGGCAATAGATGGGTAGGGCAAAGAGGGTGTACTGTGCCGTTTTTATGTAGAGGCTGGAGCTGGAAGGAGTTCAGTTTCACCTGCAATTCAGTTTCTTGGAAATCTTTTCAAGAATGTTTTGGCAAGGCAAGGTGTGGTAATGCTACAAAAAAATATAATCTCCACTTACCTTTAGCCTAGCAACAACATTGGAGCTTCCAATATTGCAGCACCTGGCTGGAAGTTTGATAATGTTCTCTGAAGTTTCTGTCTGTGCAGCAAATTTGGCTATATCCATCCTAAATTTTGCCAGCTCTGTTGCTCTGCTGTCTGATTCCGCACCTAATCCCTGGTATTTCATTTGTTTATTTCATTTAAATGAATATAATTCCCGCTTTAATAACATTTAAGTTTGAAGTTACCAAGATTTAGTACTTACATGAACCACTAAATTGATCATATGGCTGCAGAAACTCTCGGAGTTCTTTATCTTCAGCTTGCACTCATGTACAAAACCTTCATTCCACTGGACGCATCCATTCGAATTCACATGCTGATTGGATGTCTGATTCCTTTCGACTTTTCTTCTTGCCAGGTACTTATTCCTCGGAACTGCCCATTCTATCTGTACTTTGATGGTATACTTCTCCCTATTTGATACATCATCCATCAGCAAACCTTCAAGATCACATACTACGAGATGGAGCTTGAAACTCCTTGTTTCTGATCTTGAAAGGGAGACATCCCACTTCGGCATCTTGCTCAACGACTAGACCTCTGCCAGGTTTCTGAACTTTTCTTGTTCGTGCTAACAAGAAGAGCTGCTAAGGCATATTACTTGGAATTGGGGAAAAGGAAATTTTCGGGGGTGTTGACATTCGGATTAATGGATGAAACAGAGCATTTTGATGTCAACTTCTGATTGTGTAAGCAAATTTGAAAAGCAGTAGAATACCCTGGAGTGGTTGTGTGAGATTATCTTCGTTGACTATTTCAGCAACTAAATGGCTTCTAGTAGATGTATCATCATTCTCCTTTTCTTGTTTCTTTATTGTGCTTCTGTTGCTGTTATGTTAGTTTATTCTATATTGCTCATGGGAACTAAAAATGAGTGTTCCTCATGATCCTTGACTTGGTTTCATAATGTATTATTTAGATAACCCATTTCTTACTTTACCATTATATTAATAGTAGATTATCGTTTTGCTTGGTTTAAACTATGGCATTTTGTACTCTCTGGTACGGTGGTCTGATGCATTGTTTTTCTTTTTTTATTTTTCTTGGGTTTTGTATACCTCATGTCAACTGTATTGAAAAGAACTGGCTGACAGATAATTCTTTGATTTTTTTTGGCAATGTGATGTGGTATTATAGCACTCTCTTTTAGACCCAAAAATGCCAAAGCAAAGGTGGCTTTGTGGGTATTCTTTTGGTACGAGATTCCCCCTTGCGGATCATAACTTTGTGGGTATTCTTAGAGTACCACTCTCCTTGTCACGGGGGGGGGGGTGGTTCATCACTGATAGAATGATCAATGTTATGGTACCTCACACTCAAAAGGAGGGTAAAATAGGTAATTTAAAAGTTGTCTGTTTTGCAAAAACTTGAAGATAAATATTAGTTTTTGTCAATGGAATAGTAACTTGTGAAATAGAATAAGAAATGGCAAGATAAGTAAAGAATGAAAAGTGCAAGAGAGAGAATTTAGAGTGGTTTTGCTCAACGCGACCTACATCCACTATTTTAGTTTACAGCTAAAGATTTAGAAATCCAACTAGAAATCTTTTATGTTGCAAACCACAATCATTTACACTAATTAGGAAATAAGCTAGTTCTTCAAGCTATACCCGATAGGAAAAAATACAATATAAGGAAAATATGAAGAGAATCAAATCCCACATCTCTCTTTGAAATCTATCTAGAACAAGGTTTGTAGAAATTGTTACGATGAAGAAAAGAGCTTTGATAGAAAAATGAGAGTGGAGACAATTTAAGCATAAGAAGCTTGAAAGTGTATAATCTTGAAAGCCCAGTTGATTAACTTTAAACTTCGAATCTTCTCAAATTTATAGACTTTGTTGTCTCTTTTTGAATTTATTATCGTTAGAAATAAAAACTTAATCTGCAGAGATTAAGTGTAATTATCCGTTTAAAATTTTGTGACAAAAAAGATCCAATATAAATTTTAGCAATTAGTCGACAAATTTTTTGAATTAAAGGTTTGATAGTTTTGACAATTCGTCGACAATTTATAATTGTTGGTCGACTGTTTTAATTCTAAAATTTCAACTTAGTCGATAGTTTTGATATACTCCATCGAAGTTTATAAATTTATCATGCATCATCAAGAATATTTATTTATTATAGTATTTTGTAAACAATTTATCATCAAAACACCATTCATGCAACTTGTGGATATTTTTAGATAGGAGACACTCTCTTGTGAGGTCAAAAGATAATTGATTTTGTTTGTAATTTTATTCTTATTTTGCATTTTGTTTAAATTAGCCCTATGGTGTTCAAATATAGGGAAGTGCTAAAAACTCTTTGGTTTCTTACCAAACTTGGCACCTCTAAGCTTAGAGATGTCAGATGTGTGAGTGATGATAGCGATAGTTGTTAAATTAAGATTCGAATTGTGAATTGATTTATTTATTTTATTAATCTCAGATTAAGAATCAAATTCAGTTGTTTATATATTTGGAATTAATAAATATATAAAATCCAAGCACAAATGATCACATATTACTCAACAAAAAATTAATAAATATTCCTGCAAAATATTTAATATCTTAAAATTATATCTTAAGGTACTAAATTAATAAATAAATGCATATCATTATCTTCTATTTTCAAATTAATCATCCTCAAGCTCAATCAATTTAACTTATTCACTTAACAACTTTATCATTTCTTTTTTAATCAATTCTTAAGTTTTTTGAATTTGCATAAAATATAAATACCATTAGAAGATGGATGGGCGAATAGAATTTTTTTTTCTTTCAAATTTGGGTTGGATAAGAATCGACCAATGCACTTATGATATCATTTTCGATTCAGTGAGTGACTTTTGATCCTTTTTAATTCTCAATTATCCCATAAATTCATATTGACGAATTGTGAGATTTAAATTGTAAATCATGCGATTCTAACAAGTATGGCATTGTTTAGGAATTTTGTTTTTCATACCATATAATAATTGAAAGGAGCCCACGTTGAGGGTTATATTGCTAATTATGCTCCAGTTGAAGAATTTTTTCAAATGAAAAGTGAAAATATTTGATGATTATTATATGGTATGAAAAACAATACAATATAATAGAGGTTGATCTGGATCAACTGTTAAATGATTATGTAACCTACAATTGCAGTTAGAAGGACCATCCAAGAGTGTACTCGAAAATACTCTGATGCTCAAGTCAAAGAGAAATAATTTGTGAGTAATTATATGTAAGGAACAAAGAATTTAATCTATTTATCGTACCTTAGAATTGGTGTTTATTTTAACTTGATATCCTATTACATGTGGAAGTTGGAGGGTCGAGACAATTGAGATTAAGAACTTGGATCACTCATAGCAGTTAAACTGAAATCAAGACCATTATCTCTAAGAAAAATTATTGGCCCAGGTGATGAGCCAACCCAATTTGGGGGGGGGTTAAATTTTTTTACTTTTCTCTCAAATAGCAAAATAATTTGTGTGTGGTGAATAAAATATAGAAGCGACAATATTAAGTACAAATAATTAAGATTTCAAGTTTTAATAAGGTAAGAGAGTAATAGACTCAAAGATTTATAATAGTTCAGTTCCTCCTTGAACCCCTAGATCTACTACAAGAAAAATCGTATTTAGTGACGGAATTTAGAGACAGAATTAGTCCGTCACTAATTAGTGATGGATAGCGACGGAATTTTCGTTGGTATTTTTTAAAATATTTTTTTAATTTAGCAACGGAATACCCGTCACTAAATTTAGCAATGGAAATTCCATAGCTAAATTTTAATTTTTTTTATTTAAATTTGTTTTATTTTTTAGCAAATTTGAATTTTTTAAACTCTCGTCGCTAAATTTTAATTTTTTATTTAGTTTTTTTTATTTCAACTCCATCGCTAAATTTAAATTTTTTTATTTTTTAGCGATGGGATGACCTCGTCGCTAAATTTTAAAATTTCTATTTAATTTTTTTCATTTTTTAGCGAATTTGAATTTTTTTATTTTTTAACGACGCAAAATTTTAATTTTTTATTTATTTTTTAGCGATCGGGTTGACCAATCACTAATTTTTTTATTTTTTTATTTTTTAGCCACGAGTTGACCTGTCGCTAAATTCGAATTATTATTTTTATTTATTTTTATTTTTTAGCGATGGGATGACCCGTCGCTAAACTTTAATTTTTTTATTTAATTTTTTTTATTTTTTAGCGACGAGAGTAACCCCGTCGCTAAATTTTAATTTTTTATTTAATTTTTTTTTTATGTTTTAGCAACCGAAGCGATCCTGTCGCTAAAAAATAAAAATAAAAAATTAAAATTTAGCGATGGATCAACCTCGTTACTAAAAAATAAAAAAATTAAATTTAGTGACGGGGTATTTCTCGTCGCTAGAAATTAAAAAAAATTAAATAACAAAATTTTAATTTAGCGACGGGCTCAACCCCATTGCTAAAATATAAAAAAAATTAAATAAAAAAATTAAAGTTTAGCGACCGGATTAATCCCGTCGCTAAAAAATAAAAATAAATAAATAAAGAATTAAAATTTAGCGACGGGTCAACTCCGTCGCTAAAAAATAAAAAATAAAAAAATAAAGAATTAAAATTTAGCGATGGGTCAACCCCTCACTAAAAAATAAAAAAAATTAAATAAAAAATAAGAATTTTACATTTAAACATATCACAATAATTTTTACTAACATTAATATTAGTAAAAATTAAACTAATAATTTTTTAAATATATTAAAATTAAAATCAAAATAAAAACATAATTTTTCACTACTAATATAATAATTAATAAAGTTTTATTTAAATTAATAACAAAATAAAATTAAGATTAATATTTATTTCCCTTTACTAACATTAAATATTAAAATTAATATCATTAAATAAGTTTGAGAAAATTTGGTGTATAAATATAATTCTTAAAAGAGAATAGTATAAATATATTTTATATACATAATGAACAAGAGACTTTCAGATCGGCTGGCTCACGCGCAAAACATGGTCATGAGAGCATGAGATAATTGTTGAGAGTATTATCCCAGCGCTGCCACGTGGCGAGTAGAAGAGCGGCCATGTGACCTACATGAGGGGTGATTGGGGCCTGGCGTGCATTAAATTTTGAATTTTGGGGTTGAATTTAGAGACAGAATCAGCGACGGGGTCAATCCTCTTGCTGAAAAATAAAAAATAAAAAAATAAATTAATTAAAATTTAGTGACGGGGTCGATCCCGTCGCTAAAAAATTAAAAAAAAAAATTCAAATTTAGTGAATGGGTCAACCCAGTCGCTAAAAAATAAAAAAAATTTAATTTAGCGACGGGCTCAACCCCGTCGCTAAAAATATAAAAAAATATTAAAAAAAAAATAAAATTTAGCGACGGGCTCAACTCCGTCGCTGATTAGCGATGGGTACAACCCCTGTCGCTGATTAGCGATGGGTACAACCCCCATCGTTAATTTTGTCGCTAAAATACTCTCATTGCTAACCCCGTCGCTAAATTTCAATGACGGTCTTTTTAGCGACGAAAAGGTACCCGTCACTAAAATTTAGCGACGGATTTTTATGTTTTCGACGGAATTTTTCGTCACTAAAACGTTGAATTTTTGTAGCGATCCACTTATCAAGCTTGAGATTTTAATCAACTAGATTCAATCTTTTTTAAAGGTGAAGACCAAACCTTTACAATGATCATTTGGGTTCAAGATCACAATCCAATTCTTTTTTTGGATAAAGAATTGTTGACTCGATTTTGATGACCTTTTGATGATGTATATCTTAAGCACAAGCCTTTAATAAAATGTTGATAATATTGGACTTAAAGTATTGGACATGTTGAAATAAGTGTGTTGAACTTTAAGGTTTTGATCTTAAACAATTCTTGAATTCTTGAAAATGGTTTTTGAAATTGTCTTTTAAATGAATAAAATCTTGTGGATCCTAAAATATTGTTATGGTTTTAAAAGTAAAAAAAAAAAAAAAAGCTCAAAAATGGAAGAAAAATCAATTAAATATTGAAATCAGTGAAAAACTGACCCATTCTTTATGACTGTTGATTGGTTTTTTCGAACTGTCTACCTTTTTTTTTGAAATTATTGACTGGTGCTTAAAACAAGTTGATTGATTTAATGTATACATTCTGAATCAATGTTCTAGGACTACACAATAAATTATCTTAGTTTTTCAATATTCTGAAATAAATTGTCAACTGTTTCTATTGGGAAATTACAAACAACTAATATTTTGCAGACTGATTCTATACTATTTCAATCTCCAATGACTAGAATTCTCCCAGGGACATTCAAGACTATAAATACTAATCACTTTAAAGATAATAGAGTTGTCCAAAGTGTGGGCTTATTCATCTAAGAGATTAGATCTTCAAATTAGTTTTTGAGCTAATTATCTCAATCTTTTCTCATTTAAGGCTTGTTCTTATTCTATAAAATATATTTTAGCCTTGTTGTAATAAGATCTCGTATTGAGACTTTTCTGTTTAATTGTATATTTCCTTATTTTTCTTTGTAAGAAGTTTTCCTAATAGGAAGAGTCAGAAGGCTAGCGGGATAGCCAGCAGTTGTATTAGATTATAATTTGCAGTCTTGTTTTTGATTTAGTAGATTTGGAAATCTCCAGTAGAAAGTTAGAGTAATGGATATAGACTGGGGATAGCCGAACTACTCTAAAATCTTCTTGTCTCTTGTGCTTTTACATTTTCTCAAATCTTGTCATTTTATTGTATTTCACTGATAAAACAATCTTCAAAATATAATTTTTAAAACACCAAATTAACTCCATTATTGAGTGTGTGGTGCCATACAAGTAAATGTTATCTAACAAGAATCACTATCTTCAACTCACTAGTTTTTCTTTCACTAGGAACTAACAAACCCAATAACCAAGAGCTATACCTTAAGCTTTTTAGCCCGACCCTTACTCAATATAATGATAAAATTTTAGCTCATAAGGTTTTACAACCTTATTCTTACAACAAATACTCTATAAGATAGGTAAACAATTGAAGTAAAGAATGATGTATAACAAGAATAGATGGCTTTTAGTTCTTGATTGTCTCTCTTATGGTCCATATTCACCCTTTTTAGGCCCTCAACTTTCTCCTCAAGGGAACTAAGCTAGCATGCACAGTCAAACTCTATGCTTGCCAATCGATTGTGTAACTTTTTAAAAGCTAGGTAAAGCTCCAGATTCTCCCTCTTAGCCCACATCCAAGCCTCCCACAGAAGATAAGCCTTCTCATCCCACTTCTATTTTGCCTTCCTCTAATAGTCCAAATCCTCCTATATAAGATAGTGGTATGCTCGGCCTTAAGCACTGGCCTCCACCATTCTCTAGACCCTTTATATAAAAAAAAATGTTATGAAAAAGAGATATGCTGTAATATTCTAGTATTTTGAGAATAATAATAATTATTTTTTGTGTATTTTTTACATTCATTAGAGATTATAATTGAGAAAATTAATGGGCTTAGAATTAGTGGGCTAAGTAAAAAATGAAAGGCTAAGTAAATGGGCTTAAAGCTAGTGGGCTAAGTTGAAAAAGGAAAGGCTAAGTAAATGAGTTTAGACTTAGTGGGAGGAAAGGCTAAGTAAATGGGCTTAGAAAGTGGGCTTAAAATTAATGAATTAAATGAAAGAATAAAAGAAGATTTAGTGAAAAATAATTAAGGTGACAAAATAATTAAAGATAGTGGGTGAGATAATTGAGAAATGTGGGAGACAAAGTAAGGTGTGGATAAATAATTAAAGATTATGGGTGAGATTTAGTGGAAAATAATTAAGAAATCTGACAAAATAATTAAAGATAATGGGTGAAATAATTAAGAAATGTGGGAAACAAAGTAGGGTGTAGACAAATAATTAAAGATAGTGGGTGAAATAATTGAGAAATGTGGGAGACAAAGTATGGTGTGGACAAATAATTAAAGATTATGAGTGAGATTTAATGAAAAATAATTAAGAAATGTGACAAAATAATTAAAGATAATGGGTAAAATAATTGAGAAATGTAGGAGATAAAGTATAGTGTTGACAAATAATCAAAGATAATGGGTGAAATAATTGAGAAACGTGGGAGAAAAAGTAGGGTGTAGACAAATAATTAAAGATTATAGGTGAGATTTAATGGAAAATAATTAAGAAATATGAAAAAATAATTAAAGATAGTGGGTCACTACAATTATATTAAGCTTAATGCAACCTTCTATAAATAAAGAACACTTAAAATGTTGGAGAACTTAGATTTGAAAGAGAAAGATTGTAAGAAAGAAAGATTTGAGAGTGATAGAGAGATTTGAAAAAGAGAAAGAAAGAAATAGAAAAAAAATATATAGAGAAAAATATCAAAAAATTCTTAGAAAAAACCTTATAGGCTGGGTTTAGTAATTCGTATAAAAATTTGTGGCAGAAGACATTGTTAAATATGCAAATTGAGACTTCGTTGCAATATAAAAGAATACCGAATCGCTCCGCGGGAATGTGAGTTATTTTTGAAAATTTCTTCAAAAATATGATAATGATATTTTAGAATTTTTCGTGATGAAATTGGAAGAGAAATGCATTATTGATATTTATTATGGATTTTTGAGGCAATAGATGCTTGAAAATCAAAGGAAAAATAAAAAATAAATAGAACATGGATTCTGAAAATTATGAGGGAATTTTTGGGGCTTAGAAATATTGTTTTAGGAATTATTGTGAAGAGAAATTGAGAAAATTTTATGAAAAAGTATTTATTTCATAATCTTGAGGAAATAATAGGAGGAAATGGGAGAAATTAAGAAAATTAGAGAAAATTAGAAATCTGATTTTCTTAAGTAATTATGATGCCTAGGGTACATCAAGGCTCATATTTGAGTACAATTTGAAGTCTGACGCGAATTCTGAGGCAAAATTACGCTAGAGGTAAAATTATCTTTTTGTAAGTTAAGTGGTACTATTCAACTAGATTTAGTTTATGAAAATGGCTTGTAAGTGGTTCCACCAAAACTTGATTTTATGTAAATATTTTCATCATATTGTCATGTCTTGATGTGAACATGTCATGTGGATTACATTTACATGTATTGATGACAAAGTATGCATATGAGCATGATGAGATTCACGATCATACGGTTCATGGGTTTGGGATTAGGTGCTGATGCCATTGCTTTTGCCAAGGGTACACCCATACACCCCGGTTTAGTAGGGAGACTGTAAAAATGACGGGTAATCTTAAGGTGTAGTCAACCCAAACATGAGAGTTATGATGTTATATGCATTGCATTTATACATATGCATTATGATGTACTCTTACTTAGATGATTCATCATCTAACTTGGGCTTTGCCCCTGGAATATTCAAATATTCTAGATGGAGATTATAGCAGAAACGAGGATGTATGAGGCATGAAATGGTACTTAGCAAAGTGCATGATGAGTTGTATGATGACTTGAATGTATATTATGTACCCCATGTATTTAAATTCTGCTACTTCGAATTCTGAACATTTTGAGGAATGATAATGTGGAACCTTATTTAGGGTTAATGTTAATTGAGAACTTATGTTGTGTATTAAGTCATGTTGAGAAATTTATGTTCCCATGATGTAAGAACTGATTTATGATTAATGTTAAGATGTTATGCTCGATTCTAGCTTCTGCATTTATTGTTTATGATGATTCTTTTTCGAGATAGATGTATGGAAATTTTTGGGATGGATATGAGGAACGATATGGTTTAGTATTAGTTGAATGAAAAAAAATTATTATCCCAGAATTGTCCTAAGTTATAGCATGCTCAGAAAATGAGGCGTTACATATGCTCTAAAAAAAATTATGAAAAAAGGTCCTTGCCCGAATGATTTATTGCTTTGGTTAATCAAGAATAGTAAGGAAGTTACCAAAGATGTGTTGCTCATCCCTTAGTGGGATGGATGAATAAATTAGGTGGGTCATAATGCTAGGATCTTCCACTGAGTTAGTATACACCAACCCAATGTAGAATTAAAAATGATCACCTTGGACCCGCCTACCATTTGACAATCGCATCAACTAGGGACATGAGGGGTTGAGCTTAGGGAAGACTAGAGGACTGTGAAAGACCCACTTCACAAGTAAGAGTCTTATGATCCTTTCAAAATGGGGAGCAAGAGTGAGGATAGTTACCCTCAACTTAATCCAAATAATTATACTTATCTAACGCCACTTGTTTGAAGGAAGGGCTAGGAGACATAACTCCCTTCCCTTTATCGACATTAGGAAGTGGACGAGGATGAGGAATGAAGCCAGATGGAGCTGGAGTAAAAGAAGCAATCGATACGACCTTTACATTAGCTATATGATCTACAACTATAACCTAAAGTTGGGAAGAGGAAAACGAGGATGGATTAACACCTTCCTAGGCTCAAAGTGGGAGGAGGCCCACAAAATGTGACAGGAAAGAAGAAGATGCTTATTGGGGCCCTCTATATGGGCTGTTAACCACTTCTTCCCTACATCTAAGGCCTTTTGTTTTTGTAAGGCATCTCCAAATCATCCCATCTCTAAAAAATAAAAAAGTAAAGAGAATAAGTTACCAAGAAAGAAACCAGAAGAAAAGAAGACTATGGCTGTAAAATAGATAAAAAGAAAAAAAATATCCTTAAGAGAAGCTTACTCTTATAAGGGTGTAGAAGTGTGCATGTGAGACCTCTTAGTTCTTCTCTCTCTCTCCACTCAACCTTCGAAGAAGAGTATGACAAGTGAAAATCCTCACTTGGAAAATATTGATCGCTAGCCCCAAAGGAGGAACCAAGAAGGGATGCACTGACTCCATTAAAAGTCCAAAAAAGACCCATTAAAGCTTATATTAGGAACCCTTATCTGGTAGTTGTTATATTCTCAATAGTTAGGGTCTCGTGAAGATAAGCAAGGCCCAAAGACACCAAATCCCATATTGCCACACTTTATACAACACGAAACATCTTAAGAGCAAGGAACTTAGTTGCCCAATCCTTGCTTTCTTTATCCCAGCACTACTAACGGGGGGCATCCCAATCGACTGAAGGCTTTAACACGAACTAAGTACCTTTAAATTCCTCTACTTCGTTGGGAGATCAATAAATAGTTTGTCTGTCCTAAGGATTTGCTGAAAGGTGTAAAAATTAACCCTTTGGTTGACACACCTAAGCTTATAAAAATAGCTAGATACCTCAGGCAATGCCATCACCTCCCTTTGATGGCAAAAGATGGAAAAAGCCACAACCTAAGCTCATTCATTGGGATCCAGCTGGGCCAAGACTAGGTGGGAAGTCTTTAAAAAACTTAGGCCAAAATTCAAAAGAAGAAATTAAAGACTTTTTACCAAAGAAGTTTCATGAACACCTAAGAGTTGGGGAGCTAGAGGCTTGCTCATAGGTTCTCCTGGACAACTCCCCAAGATAAGTTCCTCCAGCTTTTGGTCAAAGAAGACATGCTAGACCACAGAGGTATCCTCTCGGACCAGTCTTTTCTCAAGAACTCAAAAGGGCTAGAGGACATTTCGGGGCCACTTCCTCATGTGATTCCCCTTGAACCAAGATACACAGAAAGGTAAAGAAAAGAGGATGCCTCACAAAGCCTTTCAAGGTCTCAACTAAAGAAGATCATCGAAGAGTTCCTTGAGTGGGATAATGTTGCCCGTAATAGAGCCAACTAGGAGAGAATGCCAATTTAAGGCCAACCTGGTGAAGCAATTGCTATCCCAAAATGTGAACTCTCGTAGTTACCTATCTACTCGTGGAGGCAAAATTCCTTTCAATGCTAGTGATGATCCCTCACACATCTCCATGGATGGGATAGTGCCATGGTATGCTGCATGTTCCCCTTAACCTTAGTGGACCACACTCTTCCTAAAGGGTCTACTTTTGTACATGACCAACTGCGATAGGAGTTTTTACAAGGGATTACCCCTACCCCACTAAAGGGATGTATGGCATTCAACTAGCACCTTTTTATGGTGCAAGTGTAGATACTCAAAGGATGTAGCTCCTCAAAGCAAAAAGAAAGAAGCATTGGAGTGAAGTATCAAACCCTCATGCCTTTCTCAAAGTCCCTCGCCAAAACACTCCACTCAATAAAGGAATGTCGTGCCTTGAGAAATCAGTCAGAACACTTGGATTTGCGAGGGAAAGCTTGATTAGTTTGTGCTCAACCATTAGTGGAAAAACCCTTGTGCCTAGTCACGATCATTATACAATGACAAGAGCATCTAAAGACTTAGCTTCAATATAAAGCCTTTATAAATTGTTGACCGCATAAAAGATATCTATACATGAGCATTTTCTCAAAGCATTTACCTTCTCAAGCATCTATACATGGCCATTCTCTCATGAGGTGCTCATGCATGATTACCTCCTTGAGCACCCATGATCACCTTTTCATCTTCTTATGGCTATGCCTTTCATGGGCTATCTGCTCGCAAAAGCACTCATTGGTTGTCTTCTCATGAAGCACTTACATATGGTTATCTTTCCAAGAACCCATGGTTATCTTCTTAAGTACCTGAAGCATCTACAATTATTCCTTTTGTCATCCATATATGGTTTCTTAATAATGAAAGTACACTCTGTTTGAACCATGCAAACAAAAGGCATTCTTATACTTATATCGCGAATGTAGGTCTTGTCCAAACAACACAAACAAAAGGCATTCTTATACTTGTATTATGGATGTAGGGCTTGCCCGAACTATGCGAACAAAATTCGCTTATTGTAGACATAGGCCTTGCACAAACGGCGTCAACAAAAACATTCATCATCACTATCATTACATCATCAGCGAATGTAGTTCTTGTTCGAACTACACAAATAAAAATCCTGACTGCGAACATGGGCCTTTTCCAAACCACGTAAACAAAAATCCTACCGACAAGTCTGTACGATCCATGTGAATTAAGCGTGTATGTATCCATAGGGATATGCATATTGCGTCGAACTACATATGAGGATCATTGCGAAGTAGGCCCTACTCGAAATTCTCACAACCAGTATAGCATCGTGGACATAGGGAACTGAACAATGTAAAAACCAAAAATCTCAACCCGTGGACCTAAGGGACCAAACCACATAAAACCTAAAAGCATTAATTCCCCTGTGGATGTAGGGAACTAAACCACATAAAAACCTAAAAACTCACAAATGTAGGGTGGGGGCCTAAATCGCACAAACAAAACTATGACACTCTTATCATTCTTATTGCAGAGGTAGGTTTGGGGACTCAAACTTCGTTAATAAAAGGACTTCCAATCATCTCATCACAAAAGTAGGCAAGACACGTTAAATCGTGTAAACAAAATTATGGCATTCTCATTATGGTATTCTTATTACGAATGTAGGTAGTAACCAAATTGTGTAAACAAATCTATGGTACTCTTATTATGGATGTAGGTGGTAACAAAACTACATAAACAAAACTATGGTACTCCTATTGCGGATATAGGTAAGACCAAATCACGTCAACAAAAAAAAATATATGGTGATCTTCTTAAGCATATATGGGTATCATCTCATGGATCATTCTCTCGTAGAGTATCTGTGAATTGTCTTCTCATGAAGTATGTATGTGACCATCTAATCGCGAATGTTGGCTTTGCCTGAATTATGAAAACAAAATTATGATATTCTTCTGGTATTCTTATTATAAATGTAAGTAGGGTCAAACTGCAAAAATAAATAAATAAATAAATAAATGATAATCTTTCAGCATTCTATTATAGCAGATATAGATTGGTCTGAATCACAGAAACAAAATTATATTCTTATTGTAGATGTAGGCTCTACTTGAACTGCAGAACAAAATCATAGTAGTGAACTGCACAAACAAAGGTGTGCTTAAACAGTGGTGCACGTGTGTACCACCCATGCCATTAAGCAAGGTAGCACCATATAGAAAGCAAGCAAAAGACCAAGCTCCCACATTGTTGGGGAGCCCGATGCACATTACTCCTTTGTTCAGCTCAAATCTCACCTACACTCACCTCAAAGTGATCTTATGTGTGCCTACCTTCTTTGAGTAACCCTACTCCATAATTTACTCGCAAACAAAAGCCCTTGAAGACTCATTTCGAGGCAATAAAGCCTTTGACGACTTATTCTGAGGCAACTAAGACCTTAATGACTCATTCCAAGGTAACGAACTACCATAGAACTCTGGCTAACTTAACTCTTTATCAATGGGGGATCAGGGCGAAGGGTGACCCACTTGGATTCTATGTGGTGATCACACTTGAGACCAAGACCAAGTGCAGGACCTAGGCATAGGCTTTTGTCCTAGTTTTTAACAGTATTCAACATAACAAACAAGATCTTCGCTATTCTTTGAGTTAAGATACGGGTACGAGACATTTGAAGCCCTCACCACTCCTTGGTTCGAGCTACAAGTAACAATTATATAAACACTTCACTGATCGTGGTTAAGGTATGCTCTATAGTAAGTTATTTATATTCTCGTAATTTTTTAAATGCTCGTACAACTCCTCATATGAAAGTATATCTCACTCTTATGTGTTCGAGAAAAATCGGCTTCCCCATACTCCTAAACTGGGGACCTAAGATTTTCGTATTGGAATAACAAGAAGACACGAGCATGCTATGTGAAGCAGTCTCATCACACACATAATAACTCATATGCAGACTTAACATTTTTTTCCCTAACCTCTGTGGTTGACAGGTTTATGGAAAACATAACTAATGAATCAAGTGTCAGGTACGTCTATCTCACTTTGGGACTTATGTTATTTATCTTCTTATTATGCTGTTAGAATTTTACATGGATGTAATACATACACAAGCCATGCATATTAGAAATCATTCTTAAGCATAAAAAACTCATTTCATTAATGAGTTGTGTTTACAATACGCACAAGACAAAAACCAAAAAATACACCAAAGAGACTACTCTATAGGTGTTCAAAGAGGTACCTCTAATCGCTCAACAACCGTGGCAGGAACCCCAAGTTGATCCCTGATTTAGTTCTCCTCAAGAGGTTCCGGATTAAGGTCCAATATTGCCTTGATCATTTCTTGAGTCATATATGGCTCCCACATGTGTGGACTCCATGACCCCGATAAGTTAGTCAGGTCACCCTCAAAAGCAAAATTGAAATACTCCTTAGGATCATGAGGATTCGAGTTATATCTCCTCCAATCCAAATCCTCCATTGTGGAGATCTCATCAATATAAACTAGCTCGGGGAACAACTCTCTAGGATGTTGTGACTACAACAGTCTATGGGCCAGGTAAAACCCATACTTTATGAAGTTGAAGGAGTACGATTCTTTCCTCTTGTAGCGACCCTTAGAGTAGATACTCCTTCGCAGCTTACGAGCGAACAACTGTTATGTCTACCCCTTCAAATGTATGGCATACCTCTTGAAGGCAGGTTTGAAGATGTGAATTTTTGTTGCACGCTAGGTTTAGTGCCTTATTCACCTGATTATGGTCTTAGATGAGGGTGGTAAAGGACGTTTGTAACTCATTGAATGCCCCTGCCATTCCTAACATATATGCCTTACTCTTTGGTACACTTCCTCCACATAAAGATTCATTGCCCTTAACATCTCATTGTTTGCCTCAAGATTGCAAGCTCGATCTTGGGCTTCTTTATGACACAGCGTGTATGAAAAAAATACACCAAAATAAACTCTTGAAATGACAAACTTCAATGACCGAAACTTGGCTTTTAAGAAGACGCAAAAATAAGACTATTTTGCTAAGAAAACCCAAATAGGCTGTTGAAATTTGTATTGAGAAACTTGATTATAAACTCTATATTCTAAGCATATTTATAGTGATTGGCTAATCCAAATCCATCTAATATTTTTAAATAAAATTCAACTAGAATCCTAATACAAATAAATCCTAAGTAAAAGTTAACTAGAATCCTAATAAAAATAAATCATAAATAAAATTCAACTAGAATCCTAATAAAAATAAAACCCTAATCAAACATGAAGTAGAATCCTAAAACATATGAAGTATTAAAATATTATTTGCTACTGTTCCAGCTCTACTGTTTTAGTTTGGTCGGGTCGGCCTTGGGCGGGGTTTTAATTGGTGACCGCATCATTCACCTTCACTTGAGAAAAAATTCGACCTCGAATTTTGATCTGGGTAAGACAAACCCATATCTGGCAAGTACAAAGAGAGATTAGCCAATTTGAATGTTTGGAAATATCCATATGATCAGGAAAATCCACAACATAAGCATTATCATTGATCTTCTTTGCAATCTTGTAAGGACCCTACTTCTTTGGCTTGAGCTTGTTCTACTTTCCTACTGGAATTCATTTCTTCTTCAAGAATATCATGACTTCATCTCCAACCTCAAATACCTTATGCTTTCTGTGCTTGTTAATTGTCGCCTTGTACTTCTTATTTATGCAACTTTTGCTTGACATCTTCCTGAACTGCTTGAACTTTTCTGTTAAAGGAACATAAGCAAAGACATTCCTTCCCCTTTTAGCCCTATCTTCGTTGGCATGGGTCCAACCATCACCATGTTTTTTTCCCTCTACCTCCATTGTATTATTATTGTTAGATTGAGGACGTTGAACTTTCCACCTTGAGCGCTTCTCTAATCTGGTAGATCTTATTACAGGCCCTTCTCCTCTAATTAGCTTTCTTGAGTTTGACTCCTTAACAACTTCTGATTTCACCCGTAGAGTTTTCTTACTTGGAGAAGCATTCTTTTGGAACTATTTTGAATATAGGCTTATTCCATGACTACCAGTAGTCTCTCCATCACTTAAAATATTGATGCTTGTATTCTCCTTTGGTCCAGACACTTGATCAACTATAGTGGCAGCTGCTACAACATTCCTAATTTCGAAATCTAATTTCAAATTAATACAAAAAGCAGTTGCGCTACCTGAGTTAACTAGCCTAGAAGATTTAACACCTCTATCCATAATGAGACCCCTGTGACCATCTTGCTTTTGTAATCGCAAAGGTGAATATGTTCCTATTGCCTTTAATTCAACCATGCCAGATCCTGAATAAATTGTAGAAGGATTTTCTACTATGGCCTCTATCTCCTTTATAGTCGCAAGCCGATTAGAAGAAACACTCTCATCCTTGGATTGCAAAGCAATGCTTGAGCCCTCGGGACTGGAAAATACCCCAGTATGAGTCAAGAACATTAGAGTTTCTGTCATGTTAGCAACATAAACCACGCATGAGTTTGCAAACATTGAGGTTGCTGGGACAACATAATGTTCGAGATCAAACTCTAAACTCATTGAAAAGTCATTCTTTAGTTTATACTCATCATTTCCCCAATGATTGTGTCGTTGCACATTCCTCCTAACCATTCTACCACTAGGGTTGGCTATCATACGGCTAAGATTGTTGTCATCGTCTCTATCATCCATCATTGGTCTTTTAGGATTAAAGAGGACAGGATTAACGGCTAGTCTTCTTTGTTTAACATAGCCGGCTTGATTCACGCCATTGGTCTGGTTCCAATTATCCTTAACTCGTTGTAAAACGCCCACTTGGTTGTGGATTCGCTTCAATTCTTGCTGCATTGTATGAGTTATTTCCCATTATTCTTCGATTGCTGTCCAAATCGCGGGCAACCCTCGATCACTGTCATGAGACTAGTTGCTATCGTTACCTTCAAGATTGGCCATCTGATTGGTTGATGAACAGCTTTGAAATCACCTGACGCAACGTGTAGCGCATGTGTAAAAAACACACACTAAAATAAACTCTTAAAAGGATAAACTTCAATGGCCGAAACTTGTGTAACGCCTCGCTTTCTCAGGCACGTTATAACTTGGGACAATTCTAGGATAATAAATTTTTTTCTTTCAAACTTAAAGCTAAATCATATCATTCCTCATATCTATCCCAAAATTTTCATACATTTTCTCGAAAAAGAATCATTATACACATCAAATGCAGAAGCAAGGATCGAACTTAACATCTTACTTTAACTTTAAATAAGTTCTTACATCATCGTTAACCCTGAATAAGGTTATACATTATCATGCCTCAAAACGTTCAGAATTCAAAGCAGTAGAACTTAAATACAGGGGCTACATAACATACATTTCATTCATCATTCAATTCATCGTGCACTTTGCTAAGTGTCATTTGATGCCTCATTCATCCTCGTATTTGTTACAATCTCCATCTGGAACGTTTGAATATTCTAGGAGCAAAGCCCAAGTCAGATGATGACTCATCTAAGTAAGGGCACAAAATATTTTATCATGCATGTATGCAATGTCTTACTTTTTCATAGGGGTTAACTACACCCTTTCATGTTACTCACCATTTTTACAGCAACCTCTTTCAAAGTCGAGGTGTATGGAGGCACCCTTGGTAAAGCAGCGGTGCTAGTTCGTACTCTCAAATGGACAACATGTGCGTGATCAATGATATCAATGTGTATTTATGCATTTCATAGTCATGTCATGTATACAGTTTACGTAATTGATACATATCAGAGCATGTCAATATGATGAAAACATCCCCAAGGATCGGGGTTTGAAACATAAATCACCTATAAACCAAGCATTTTTCATAAAACTAAATCCAGTTGGCAAGTACCACTTACCTTCTCAAGCTTATCGAGCTACCTTGAAATTCGTGTTTTACCTTGAAATACGTGCATCGCCTTGATTTGTGTGCCAATCTCAAAATTCGCACAAGTCACTTCAACTTAAGCCTCAAACCATCCTAATCACCATATTTATTTAAATAAGTATTAAAACCTATTTTTTATAATTTCTTACATTTTCTTTATTTTTCTCTCTCTTTCTTCCTATTTTTCCTCAATAAATTCAAACTAAATATTTTCTCAAATATTTCACTATGACAATTCATAAAATAATATTCCTGAACTTTTGAAATTTTCTAGAAAATTTTACTTACCTTGACTTAGCCTCTTAGGTTTTCTCGGTATGCGTGTTATATCCTCGAAACGTGTGCCCGAATCATTTTTCTTGCCAAAATATTTGAAATATTACTAAATTTCCAAATCCTATTTTTCTAGAATTTTCTAGGATTTTTTGACATTTTTCTCCATTTTCTTTTCTTTTTTTCCTTTTCTTTTCCTTTCTTTTTCTTTCTTCTTTTTTTTTTCTTTCTTCTTCTTCTTCCTCCCGTCTCTACTCCTGCGCTCGCAACCATGCTTCTTCTTCTCTTTTCTTTTCTTTTTCTTTTTCTTTTTATTTTCTTTTTTCTTTCTTTTCTTTTTTTTTTGTTTTTCCTTCTCTCTTTCCTATTCATCTTCTTTCTCCTACCTTCCTCCTCTGCAACGAACAACCCCGGCCAGCCCTCTGCGCACCATCTGCCGGTTGTCGTTTGGGCTTCCTCCGATCGCCTCTAGCCTCCGTTGGCCTCGCCACGAACCACTGCAAGTAGCTCCCTTGCTTCACCGCCACACCGCCCAGCTATTGGAAGCTTGCGACCATGGCTGCCGCAAGTTGTTGCGGCCCGTTCCGACCGCCTCCATCTCATTCTCTCTCTTGCTTCTCACTCTCTTGCTTCTCTTGGCCATTCTGATTTCAAGAGAAAAGGCCATTGCTTGCTCTCTTCTTCACTTCCATTCTCCATTTGCTACTTATTTATAGCAAGTTCATCACCAACTCTCCTGCCATGTGTGCAAATCACATTTCATCCATCCTTCCTTGCGTGTAAATCCTTCACTTGCAGCTATGAAATTGCAGGACATGGAGTAAGTTGCAGAGCATGGGCTAAGTTGCAGGGCATGGCTATGAATGGCCTCACGCATGCCCATATATATAATTATATATAACTATTTATTTTACTAATTTATACATTTAAACCTCACATTTCAGCAATTACAGCCTCAAATATATAATTAATTTGCATTACGATACCGAAAATGCAAAATTAATAATCCAAGATTACTACGATTCTGCCCCAGTATCCTCACCGGGCTATCGTTTCGTCCTGAAACCATTGAATGGTGCTCATTATGAAAAATCGGAGCCCCCATAGGGTTCCGTTGACTTCCTGAAAGTCCCCGACGACAATTCGATTTTACAGCCTAAATGACAGTTGCATTTTAACTGTACCAAAA
Organism: Diospyros lotus; assembly: GCF_014633365.1. NCBI lineage: Eukaryota > Viridiplantae > Streptophyta > Magnoliopsida > Ericales > Ebenaceae > Diospyros > Diospyros lotus. The sequence goes on from NC_068346.1 coordinate 31,436,489, forward strand.
ACTGTTCCCATTCTGATTTCTTTCGATACCATAAATCTTATCTCGGAATGCTCATCGAGATCATATCATTTTCCTTTGGCATCTCGGCTTCAGGGCACTTCCTGCAGTCGATTCGACACTTATAACTGCTATCAAGCTAATTTTTCGATATTCTAAACTTGCTTAAATTACGTGGCAACCTTACGAAAATATGAGTTCTTATAGCTTGGCTTTCAAGAAGACACAAAAATAAGACTGTTTTGCTATGAAAAACCAAATAGGTTACTGAAATTTGTATTGAGAAACTTGATTACAAACTTTATATTCTAGGCATATTTATAGTATTTGGCTAATCCAAATCCATCTAATATTTATAAATAAAATTCAACTAGAATTCTAATAGAAATAAATCATAAGTAAAAGTCAACTAGAATCCTAATAGAAATAAATCATAAATAAAATTCAATTAATATCCTAATAAAAATAAAACCCTAATCAAACATGAAGTAGAATCCTAAAATATATGAAGTATTAAAATATTATTTGCTACTGTTTCAGTGTTATTGTTTTAGAGCTACTATTCTGGTTTGGTCGGGTCGGCCTTGGGTTGGGTCTTGATTGGTGACTTCATCACTTCAAGTTTGCAAATTCGCACTAAAAGACTTTTTCATTCTCTCAACTAACCTGCTCTCTCGTCTGCCTATGCTGCGGCCTATGTCTCGGCCCATGCTAAGCGAGCACAGTTATTTGCTTTGGTGACTACCATCGTTTGCACGCCTCGCAAACATACAATAATGTTAAGGGTTAGGGTTGGAGCAAGATTCACAATAAGGCTTTGATGAAAAGTACAATCTTTACATCAATAATCAGGCGTTCAACTTAATCTGTGTCTTTGGGAGCCCGTTAAAAGAACTACCATTCATCACGAGGAAAGATTGTCAAATAGATGAGCCTTACCCTGACCCCTAGTTCAGTCACTGTGTTAGTATCCAAGAACCTAGGGTAAACCTAAAATTTCTTGCTGGAAGGATGGTGGCCACCTTCTAACATCATTTTGCCTAGTAAGGGAAGCAAACTCGAAAAATAAGATGCATAGAAGGTTGTTTGACGTCCAATTGCTTCCTTTCACGACGTTCTAATTAGTAAGGCTGCTGGCTAGTGGCATGGCCTTATTGACAGTACTCATCCATGACCGCCATATCCAGTTGTGAGGACACCTCCTCCAGTGTTGCTTGAAGTCTCTTTTGAAAAGAAGCATCGAGAGGGAATGGAGGTGGCAAGTCCCTCGTATGACTAGCTTGATGGTTAGAAAGGCAGTGGACTTGGTTGACTTAAGGAACCGACTTCATCCTTTACCCTTTTACTTCTCCTCTCTAAGGGGACCTCAGCCTCCCATTGGCTCTCAACAGCCCCCTCTTGTTGTTGTTGTTGTTTCCCCAACTGCTATTGTTGCTTATGCTCTTGAGCCTCGGGAGCCAACCTTGGCTTCTTAGCAACTCTTACTTAAGCTATTGCTCTAAAACGGTTCATTTTTCAGGACTTGAAGTTGTTCAAACAATGCAAGTTCTTTTGGAAAAAGGTTATCTCGAGAAACCCTCTAGAACAAGTTTTGTGGGATAAAGTTCTTCCGCATGACTGGCATTTTTCTTCTAGAAACTTAGCAAGGCAACCTAGGAAGTGAAGTTGTTTGGTAAGATTCAAATGTATAAGGATCTCAACACAACGTAAGAGAAAAGTATGGACCTGTGAGGGGACCACTCGCTACTTATAGACCTCTTACTCGAAAGGAAAATTGACACACAATCATCACGCGCCTTTCTCGAACCTATAAAATGCGTCTCTTCTAGATTAATAACACATGCCCTTTCCCCTAGGCAACTCACCCTTTCTTTTAGGTAGTTGCAACTCAAAGTTGGAGTAAGTTCTAGCTTCTTCGAGATAACTTTCGCCACCAAGTCTACACTTCCCTTTGACTTTCAATTGAAGACAAGAGTGAGGAGCTATTGTTGTAGCCTATCCCCTGGGGGGGAAGTTTCCCGGAGAAGGCGTCATTTTCGAAGAGATAAAGCTCTCATAGAAGAGTTATCTAGGGCCAATCCTCTTGGAGATACCTCACATGCTACAATCCACCTAGTCAAGCTAATCTTTCGAGAAAGATCAAAGGAGACCCATTTCTTTGATGACCTTGCCCCATGTTGTCTCGTACAATGTGGCTTGCCTACAACAGGCCATCCTTCCTCTAGGGGATCATTCCTCTAGCTAGGGAGGGTGGGTTTCTAATGAAGGCCCTTCTTTGAGCTTAATTTCAAGACAACATCGTGTGCATTCGGGACAACACCGTGTCTTGTGACTGGAAGAGCATCGTGTCCCCTATGCATGCGTGCCATGTGTCCCAATCACAAAGTCTATAAATACCCTAAGTGCCTTCACATGTAGGGACTTTTCGCCTTTCATATGCAAGGACCTTCAATCATATTTTCTTTCTCATTCTGTTGGGACTTTCTATTTGCTAGCTCGACTATTTATATTTCAAACACCCTGATGACTTCACCTCTTTCGGAAGAAAACCTATTTCTCCCGATTCGATCATGACATTACATAACATACTATTGCATACTTTTTGCCCCATTTGGACTTCATTTTTTGACTTAAGAATCCAAGGGCCAACGCAAGAGAAATTCTCGCATGCCTTCTAAGATGCTTTTGTCTTGCAAATCACTTTCTCCCTAATAGCAGATCGAGCATATTCTAGCACCCCCCAGATGACCCTGTTCGAAGCCAGGCCCTACTGACTTCTTGTTGAGATTTCCCCGAAACAAACAAAGTTCATGTAACAATCACTACAAAAAAATAGATTTTTTGCGGTGGTTTTTCAACCGCCGCAAAATATGTTTTTTACGACGGTTTATCAAACATTTTGCGACAGTTTTGAAAAATCGTAGTAAAATTAATTAATTTAAAATTAGAAAATTAAATTTAGCGGTGGTTTTAAACAATCATAGCAAAATTCAGGACTAAAAAAATAAAATAAAATTTAGCGGCAGTTTTGTCAAAATCGCCACCAAATTCATTAATAAAAAAAATTTTAAAAAATTAAATTTAGTGGCGATTTTGTCAAAATCGCCGCCAAATTCATTAACAAATAAAATTCAAAATAAAATTTTTGGCTGTTTTAATCAACCACCGCAAAATTCAGCAATAAAAAATAAAAAAATAAATTTAGCGACAGTTTTGTTAAAACTGTTGCCAAATTTATTAATAAAAAAATTAAAAAAAATTAAATTTAGCGGCGATTTTGTTGAAACAGTCGCAAATTTTATTAATTAAAAAATTCAAAAATAAATTTCGAGACGGTTTTAATCAACCGTCGCAAAATTCAGCAATAAAAAATAAAAAAATTAAATTTAAAAAAATTAATAATTTAAAAATAAAATTAAATTAAAATTTACAAAATAATCTATTTTTTTTATTTTTTAATCAATTAATTTATTTAATTTAATTCAATTCAATTAAATAATTTATTTATTTTAAATTTATCGATTAATTTATTTATTTTAAATTAATTAATCAATTAATTTATTTATTTTAAATTAATTAATCAATTAATTTATTTAATTTAATTAATTAGTTTAAAACATTTTTTGTTCAATTAATTAATTTAATATGTTAACTCTTTTTTAGGTGTTTTGAGAGTTTAATTAATTAATTTAATTCAATTCAATTCAATAAAAATAAAATTATTTTTTATTTTATTTAATTTGGGGTCAAGTGTAATTTCAAAAACTTGAGTTTGTGGGTGCAAAGGAAATTTTGAAAAATAGTGGTTCGATTACTTTATAATTAATATGGGCGAGTATATTACAAGGTGGCTTTGCAGATCAGGTGACTTCGCTCGTGCACGCGCGTACGATAGGTCATGGGATCGAAACTTGGGGAAGGCATTTGCTGGAATTTATTCCAGCAGGCGTGTAGGGGCGGGCCTTGCGCACGCGCTATTTTTGCCCGCGTGCGAGAAAGAACGGTGGTTTCAAAACCACTGCAAAAAATTACGAAAATCGCAGTCAAATTATTTTTTATAATTAAATTTAATATTAAATTAAATAATTTAATATTAAATTCAATTAATTGTAGCGGCGATTTTAAAACCATTGCTAAATTTTCCAAACCGTCGCTAAAAATATCACTTAGCGGCGGTTATACCAGCGGTTGCTAAAAATCGTCGCTAAATGGTGTGCGACGGCTGTATCTGCGGCGATTTTGACCCCCCGCTAAATGCAAAAAACCCATTTTTTTGTAGTGAATAGTTCACAAAAGATAATTCCAGTAAAGATTAAAGTTTCATTAATAAACTTTCTCATCTAAGCCTAGTTTAAATTTGTTTCTATTTTTTATGAGATATGTCAAATGGTTTCTTGTATATATATACCATACTTGAGTTCAATAAATATTTGAGAAAGAATTCCTAATTAATCGAGTAAGTCTTCTAATTACTTGAGTAAGTCTTCCCAATCACTTGAGTATCTTCTAACTTACTCAAGTTTCTCGATTACTCAAGTAAGCTTTCAAGTTACTCGAGTAAGTTTTCCAATTATTGGAGTAAGCTTTCCATTATTTAGCTTATTTCATCCTTGTTCACAAACCTCAAGAGACAAAGTGACAAAACAATAATAAAACTCAGCTGCAAGGTAAAAAGGATTAGGAGAGCACCTCCTTATGATGAAAAGAGAAAGGTTTCTCTCAGGTAAAGTCCACAATAAGCTCCAAAATAAACTACAAAGGAGAATACACCTATTCTAGAGAGTCTTCCAGAGATTAGTCTAGCATGATAGGTTTGAAATGCTATGGCACACACCCAAGAGAGGGGTGAATTGGGTAATTAAAAATTTAGTTTGAAACTTAAAATCCTTTTGATGAAAAATAAAAATTTAATGCAAGTGAGAATTGATGAAATCCTTGTAACAATAGATGAAACAAAAAGCATAAGCAAGAGATGAACACAAGGATTTATAGTGGTTTGGTTTAAACCAACTCTAATCCACTACCTTAACTCCTCACTAAGAATTTTGTAAACCAATCCACTATAACCTCCTACTTGAACCCAAGTAGGCCTTCTAGTCAAAGATTAGGAATTACAACCTTCTACTTAAACCAAGTAGGCCCTCTAACTACACAAGTTAGGAAATACAAGAAATGTTTAATAGAGAGGTTCTAAGAGTATGCACTCTTAGTTACAATGTCTCCCAAGAAGATACAAGGATTGAAATAATTAAATACAAATGAAGATCAAAGCCTTTGAAAGAAAATTATGAATGCACAAATACAATTTGAGAAGATGTAAATAATTTGTAAACTCATTTCACTTCATTCCCATCCATTTGCCTATTCTAGATCATCCTTGACTTGTATTTATAGGCATCCTACAAGCTTCAACCAAAAACTAACTATTTAGAGCTGTTGGAAATTGAAAAACTAGCTGTTGGAAACTTTCTGCAAAACAAATTTTTGACAGAAGAAATAAGTTAGTCAACAGATTCAGGAAATAATACTAGACTTAGTCAACAAATTGATATTATCTGTCCACAGAATCATTTTATTTATTATGTTAGTCAACAAAATCAAGGAGTTAGTTGACAGATGAGAACACTTGGTTGATAGATGCAAGTGAGATAATCGACAGATCAATGAATTAGTTGACAGCTTCAAAGAATTTAGTCGACAGATTATTATATATATTAGCACTACAAGGAAAAGGACATTTCGTGACGGACTTTTTTTGTGATGAGGGAAATTTCCTCACCAAAGATCACTTTTGGTGACGAGATTTTTGGGTTGTCACCAAAAGTGAACTTTTGGTGAGGATAATGAAAGGTCATCACTCAAAATTTGCATTTTAATATTTGGCCCTCAAATTTTTCCTGCTACGTGGTGGGAAAACTTTCAGTGATGATATTATTGCTTTTGGGGATAAAAAATAGTCATCACCGAAAGTAATTTTTGTGATAACTAAAAAGTCAACACTAAAATTCATCATTACAATTTCCCATCCCTTCCTTTTCCCCTTTTGATTTCTCTTCTTCCTACACATATATCACTCGTCCCCTAAAATCAAAAACATGGAGCAGCCTTTGCCAAACCACAACTAACTTTAGGCAACTTTATTTTTCTTTCGTTCATTTTGATTTCTTTATTTTTTTACTTCTATTTTCCTGAAATAAAAAACATGGAGCAGCCATCGCTGGTTTTTTTTCTTTTCATCTTTGATTAATTCTTAATCTCAACAAGTTTTTTTATTTTTTCCATTGTTGCTACTATAAAGACCCAATATTTGAAAAAGAAAGAAAACCAGTGGCTTAGAGGAATTCAAAGGAAAATATTAAATTTATCATATTTTTAATAGGGAAGTGATGGTAATTAGCAGTGTGTGTAAAGTAAACCTATGGTTAATATATTACATTGATAATATTGTACTAAGTTAAAATATATATTATGTATTGGAAAAGTAAATAGTTAAGAAGGCAATTGAAGCTTCCAACTTTTTTTTGGCCATGCAACTTGCCCCCACAAAGAAAACTATGTAATATATATATTGTTAATATATATAAATAGCATAGATATTATATAATATAAAAAAATTTCAATTGAAATTAAATGAGGGATGGCAGGGTGCAATCATTCACCTGGGAGGATGAAAAGGTGAGATTTGGAAGCTTTGTCTTCAAGTGGCTGGATGGTATGCGTATATGAGTAAATGAGTAAATATGTTATATGATATATTATATTATGTTCTATTAATGTATGGTTGTATTTTAAAGAAAATAATCAATAACTGAATAATATAATAATAACATAAGAGAGCCATTTAAATATATGTTTAGAGTTAACATAAAATTATAGTGACAGTAGATAATAAAGTAATGGGCATCTGAAGGTTAAATGGTGTTTTAGGTGGATAATATTATAATGGTCTAGAGGAATGTGTAAATATGATGTATTAAATATGAATATAAAGTGATATATATATAAGGTAATAGCATAAAGTATATTATGTGGGGAAGGAAGGGGGTTTCCCATGTGCTGCCACGCTAAATAATAAATTGATGGACTATTGATAATAATAAATTGATAGACTATTGATAAGAAAGGAAAAGGCATGAGCAGAGCAGAGATCATGATGGCATCTTAAAAGTTGAAATCTAGAAGCTTGCCCTCAAGGTCCAAATGTGCAGCTATTGTAATATATTAAGAGATGCATAAATATATATATACATATATTATCAGCTTTAAGATATTGAGGGAGAAAGACATTGTGTGCGTATCGTATATAACATAAAAGAAAGCAGTAAAAGATATTGAAGTTGCTCATCTTGAGTCTATTTCTGCCCTTCATTTCTTGCTAATAGAAGAGAAGCTGGGGAAAAAAGAAGATTAGCAGCGAGAGCACTGTCTTCTTACTTCCTCGTTCCAGTGAGAAGCCGTAGCAGCGAGAGCACCCCGTCTTCTTCCTTCCTCGTTCCAGTGAGAAATCGCTACAACGAGAGCACCGTCTTCTTCCTTCCTTGTTCCATGGAGAAGCCAACGATCGTTTCTTTAACTTCCTCATTCTAGCAACTCTGTTCACCGTCTTCTTCTTCCTTACGTTTAGTGAGCTTGGATATATAATAGCAAACTTCAAGTTTCTGCTTGCTCTCATTCCCTCTCTTACCATATTTTACGGTTTAATATTATTGGTATTTTTCTTGCAGTTGCAGCAACAGATCTCTAGGCTTACTGTTCTTGCTTTTAGCTTTGGATATTTACTAAGGAATGTAAGTTCTAGTTCTACTAACAAGATCTAATTAAGTTGTTTTATTTCCTTCCATTTCAGCTTGTCTGTGGAACTTGGGTTGGGGTCCAACACTACTATTGTACATTTTTACATTTTCTCGTTCTTCTCAGTTTCTCCTTTTGATGTGTTTTAGATGATTTGGTGTGTGTGCTATTTGGGGTTCTAGAATGAGATTTGATTTTTTCTTTGTTAAACAGTGCAAGTGCTTCATCTCCTTCTGTTTCCAGCCCATCGCCAGATCTAAAGATCACTTGTTTGTTGTATATTTTACTTTGTTAAACAATGCGTGTACTTTATTTATGTTCCCTTTTTTTGTCAAAGTTCTGGATTAACTCTTATTCCCAAAACAAAAACATAACCCAAACATAAAATAAAGAAATCGTAAATAATCATAAAAGGCAATTTAAAATGGCTAAAACATGATAACAATAGCCACGAAGCATATATTATGGGCTGAAAACGGACACCGTATGCGAACTCTATGCCCATAAAACCGCACACTGATCACTACAACCATGTCTTCAAATTCTTTCCATCGTCCTAGTCCAAATACGCTAATGCAACACGATCCACATCAGAGACCTTTGAAATACATAAACCAACTTCCTGCATATGATTAGTATTGGTAGAATGTCTTCTTTTATATACAACAACAACAACAATAATCACTATGGGCCGTCTTGTTTTTTCCTTGTCAATAGATGAAAGGAGTGTTCACTATGGCCCATACTAATTAGACTCAAAATACATGCATTTGTAACGGCCACAACTTCATATTTTGGAAAAAATTAGATGTCTTTAAACATCATATCCGACTATCTGAATACTTGTGCTCATGATTCGAATAAATATATTGTAGTAGTGATTGTCTTAAATGTTTTCCAATAAATATATTGTTATATGTTTTGACTTAGTCTTGTGATTTTAATACTGGTAAAATGATTTAGGTATTTTCTCACTTTCACTATAAGCATGGATAGAAGTTGGATTAGACAACCAATTACAAGTTCTGAATACCAATAAGGAGTATCAAACTTTATTGCTTTTGCTAAGAACAATATGAACCGTGAAAGAAAAATTCGTTGTCCATGTAATAATTACAATAATTTGAGATGGAAAACGATTGAAGGCATCATTGGAGATCTGTACATTCATAAATTCAGTTTACACTATAAGAGATGGTTTTGGTATGGAGAAGATGTGCCAGAAAATATGAATTATTGGGATCTTGATGATGGCAATGATGATTTAGGTGAAGAAGAGGAAAACAATGAAGGAGAGGAATATGATGAAGTGGGAGAAATATATGAAGGGACAAATGCAGAAGGACAAACAGAGGATCATGATCCCAATGATGGAATGGAAGAGTGTTGCTTTGATAGGTTGCTCAGGGAAGCCAAACGTTAACTTTATCCAGGTTGCCAAGATGTTTCATTGTTATCTTTCTTGGTAAAAATCCTTCATTTGAAGGTATTGAATAAGTGGAGTAATAAGTCCTTTGAAATGACACTCCAATTATTCAAGGAAGTTCTACCAAAGCATTCGATAATTCCTAACTCACCCTATGAAGAGAAGAAAATTTTAAGAGATTTGGGATTGGGTTATATGTCTATTGATACATGCAAGAATGATTGCGTGTTGTTTTGGAAGGAGTTGAGTGAAAGAAATACTTATTCTGTGTGAGGAACCTCGATGGAAGATAGATGACAATAAAGGCAAGTGGGTTCCTCACAAAACTTTAAGGTATTTTCCACTAACTCCAAGGTTCAAATGCAGGTTCAAATGCTAGTAGAAAAGATCGCGGTCTAACAAGAGGAGTTGGATTATTAAAAGTCAAACGGCTTTCTGGTGTTCAACATTTGACAATCACTTTTAATCCTGATACTCGACATGCAGATGATAATGAAGGATATCATCCTTTTGTTAGTCTAATGGGAAGCTTCGTGAGGAGTTTAGTACCAACAAAAGAGACTTGGAGTTTAATGGATGATGTGGATAAGATGCCTCTTATCAGTGAGTTAAGAGTAAGTACTTCATTATGATATTTTACTCTTGAGTAATGAAATGGTTTTGATGAATGTCTATATGAAAATCAATATATGAAAATCAATCTATATGGATTTTGTGAATGAGAAAATGCATTTTTAGTACATAAATCTTAAAGCAAGATATGAAATATTGAGTATGGATGAAAGATTGATTTGTTAAGAGTGATTTGTTTCAAAATCATACTTTTGATAATCTCAACTTGTTTTTAAGATAATCAAAATGAGTTTTTAAAGAATCGAATAAGGTTGTTTTGAAAATTAAGTTTTTCTAAAAGAATAGTCGACTATCAGGTTTATTCTGTTGACTATGTTTCAAAATAGTCGACTGTTTTTATTGTTCTGTCGACTATTTAAGTATCTGTCGACTATTTTAACATCTGTCGACTATTGAGTAAAAATAGTCGACTATGCCTTTTGATCTGTCGACTATTTTTGTTCATGAAATTCAAAAATTTCTTCACATTTCAGCAACTGTCGACTATTCAAGTATGTCTGTCGACTATTGGATTTTTGTATTAAAAATAGTCGACTATCAGTATATGTCTGTCGACTATTCTTAGTTTTACTTGTAAAAATAGTTGACTAATCTTTTCTTCTGTCGACTATTTTGTTTCTCAGATTTTACAACGGCTAGTTTTTGGTGCATTAAATGCTCGCCAACCACCCACAACGGTCCAAATTTCAAACATACCCACCATCAACTATAAATAGGTGGTTGAAGATGCATTAAAGGCTGTTGAGAAACTATTGAATATCTTGAACGATCGTGCCTTCACTATTACATCGATTTTTACTTCTTTTCTCTCTGTACTCTCATTTAAGAGGCTTTGATATATACTGTTCTATTTCTTTTAAGCCTCGTTTATTTATTTAAAGAGAGAAATCTGTAACTAAGAGTTGTACTCTTAGCCTCTCTAATTCATTGTCTGTATTTCTTCCTAGCAGTAGCTAGAGGGCCCATTAAATTGGGAGGTTGTTCATTGCCTAGTCAAGGACTAGAGGACCTACTCATATTGAGTAGGGGGTTGATAGTGATATTGGTTTTAAAAATCCTTAGTGGATAACTAAGGTAGTGGATTAAGCTTGGAAGGCTGAACCACTATAAATCTGTGTCTTCACTGCTCTTCATACTTTCTCCTTTAAGCATGCATCGTTGCACTTTTGACTTTGTGTATTCTTCAATAAGACCACATTATTATTCCTCTTTACAAAAAAAAAATAAATACTTTCACTTTCCAAAAGAAATTTTTTTTTACCAATTCACCCCCCCTCTTGGTGGATATCACATCAGCTCAATTCTATCACATTAAACTTGATATTAAAATATTTAGAAACATGTCCAAATGTCCAAATTGATCATATATATATATATATATCTAATTTCTTCTATTAGGGTCACTTTGATATTGTTGGGTATGATGAGCACCAATGGATTAGAGATGTTGTGGATGCAAAGTTGGAGAATTTGTATACCAATCACAAAAATAGGTGTCATTCCCACTATAAGAAATGCATATTCGAAGGTTTAGCTCCCAAGGATAATAAGCCAAAAAATGTAGATTCTCTTGAGGCATGGAGTGCATATTGTGATTTCTTTGAGGATCCAAAATTTAAGGTATATATAATTTTTAATAGTCAATATTTTATATTAGTTTGTCTATATGTTCTTATATATCTTATATGTTCGTGTAAACAGAAAAAAAGTTTAACGAATACAACTAATTGAGCTTGCTTGATCTACAACCACACAGCAGGATGTAGCACATATTTGCAAGTGAGAAAGAAAAAGGTATATTTATTCTTCTAGTTTTACTTGCCTTCTTGTTATTCATAAAAAATGTATTCTTTTATTTTTTTCTTGATCACTATATCCAAGAATGACTCAATTCATTATGCCACAGTTGATTGAACTCAATAAGAGTGTTGTATAAATATTAGAATTTCATTTCATATCCTTTCACATGTTATATTAAGTTTGTTTTATTTTTGTTTAGCTTTTTTCTTAGATATATCATATATATTTTTTATTTTTGATAATTGTACTTGGACAAACCCTCCTCCCAATATCAAGTTCATGAATCACCATTTACTCATGTATTCCCTCTATTAAATTCTGACATAAATTGTATAGTTTTACATTATACTAACTTATATTTAAAAAAACAATAGGATGATCCAACCACGGGACAATTACTTGATGATATTCCTCTTTTTAAAGCAACTCATTACAATGAAAAAAGTCGAAAGTGGACATCTCCAATAGCCCAGGCAGATTATGTAAGTTGTGATATAGACATATTTGATTCATTAAACTTCTCATTTTACATTTTTTATGCTATGTTAAAATGTTATGATGTTATACTAATTATGTTTCTCACTCCATTAGGAGATGATGTTGGAGAAACAAGTTGCGGCCTTTGCATCACAAGAAGAAGAAAGTTCAACACTTACTCAAAAAGAAATTTGTGCTTCATCAATAAGGTTGAAATTATGTTACTTTACTACTAAACCATCTAAAAAGACTCGGATAGCTCCAACGAATCATTCAGAAACAGAACAACTTAAACAATAAGTGGAGAACTTGTTACGGTATAATGAGTCAAGAGAAATTGAGTTTGAAGCACAGAAAGAGGAGATCCATCGGTTGAAGAGTATGTTGGCCATTGTTTTAGAAAAAGTTGGAGAAAAACCTCTAGATGAATAATCAAATGCAGAAGTTGGAAACCACTCTTAGATGTGTGGGACTTTAAGGATCTAAAGAAGTTCAAACTTTATTTTGACTTGATATACTTTTTGCTTGTTTGTCTTTATTTGATGAATTATGCTTGGAACATGTTTTTGAATATTAGATTTGATGAGTTCTGTCATTTGTGGGATATGTTTTGATGGACTAACAATTTGGATGATGTAATTCATTGAAATTTGTGGCAGTTGTGTTTGGTATTTTAAATAGGTTGGAATTTATTAATAGGGATGTTTGTGGGACTATATGATGAGAATATCAAAGACAAGAAATTTTTAGTGACAGGTTGGGTGAGTCATCTATAATTTTTAGTGATGCTATTTCCTTGATAAATTCTCACCGCCAAAAGTTTTTGGTGATGATATTGTATTGTGGTAAAAGAGTTTTTGCAATGAGATGCTTTCTTCACAGAAATGTTTTGGTGATGTCTAAGTCTCTTGATATATATGTAAATTACAAGTATTTTACCAACCATCACAAAATATTTTTGTGAGGACTTCACTTTATCACAAGTACCTTTTGGTGACTAAGTGTTTTGTCACAAAAAGTTTCTCATAACGAACAATTTTGTTTTTTGGTGAGGAGATAACATCGTGAGACAGTTTTGGTGAAGAGATAAAAAAATATTTGTGAGAATTAATGGTGGTCATAAATATGTTTTGGTGATGGAAATTTTTATGCCAATAGTGATGAAATAATTTGTCACTAAATAGTATTTTTGGTGATTAGATATGAAAAGACAATGATCTTAGATGATGAGTTGGGTGACAAGTTTTTTCGTCACCAATAATGCATTTATCGTGATGAAATGATAATTTCGTCACCAAAGATAATCGATAGGGGACTTACAGTGACGAGTCCATGACGAATACTTGATCATCACTGAAAAGATTTAGTGATGAAATTCTATCTTTTTGTGACCACATAAGGTCATCACAGAAGAACAATGTTCTTGTAGTGTAGTTTGCGCGTATGAAGAAACAAAGAAGCTTCCATTTGGAGTGGTTCTTTACTTATACTTAAGGCTTAGGCTTGTTGGTGGCTTGGGTTTGAATCTCAGGGGCAACAAGCTGGTTTTGTTTTTAAACTCTTTGAAAAATAACTTTTTGGAGTATTTTTAATCAAATAAAAATCATAATATTTCAAATACAAATTTATCACATGATGAAATTAATTTTCATTTAATAATAATTTTTTTAATCAAATAAAAATATAATATTCCAAATGCTATTAAAAAATTTATCACAAGATATTTTGGTATTGGATTTAATTTTCATTCAATAAATTTGATTAAATAGAAACATAACATTTCAAATGTCATTAAGAAATTTATAACAATATTTTTGACATTTAATTGTATGATTAATTTTTATTTTGATGCTTAATAAATCATATAAAAGAATTTTAGAGCACCAAGTTAATAAAAATTAATAAAATAATTCCATCATAAAATATAACTGAATTTCATCATTAAAAATCATATCAAAGACAAAAACATCAATTCATAAAGAGCACGCATGGTCTTTTTCTTTTGAAAATGTTTTGTTAATGGTTTAAAACCAATTTATGAAAATCATTTAGGTGATTCTCTTAAATCTTAATATTTGTTCGTGCAAATCTCTATCTATGAAAAATTATAGATCATTTGGTTTCATTTTAATAAAGCACTTGAAATTGATTTTTGTTTCCAAATCATACACTTTGATTTAGAGTATATAATTATTTGATGTTTTTTTATCATCAAAACTAAACACAAGAGTAAAATATCATAGCATACTCTTTCCTTTGAGAAACTCGAAGGAAAAAGTAAGGAGTAATTGATGTGTCATGGACCAAGGCCCATTACTAACAAACTTGAGCCCAAAGGAAATGAAGGCTAAAAAAGAGCTAAGAAAGGCTACCAAGAAGGGGCTTGGGAGACCCAGAGGTCCCCTAGAGACTCTTCTGTTGGAAAATCCTACAAAAGGGAGAAAACAAGCTCTGAGAGACCTATAAGTCTCCTAGAAACTCTCTTGTGAGGTGTTCCCATTGAAGACATGCAAATTTACCTCCAAAAATCTCATCAGGAATCAAGCAAGGGATAAGGCTTATCTGTAAGAGTCCAAATCTTAGTCAATCTTGGAATATCAGGGATGCTTATCATAAACTCCTTACCTCTCCTACAAATAGGGAGGCCCTCAACCTAGAAAAGGTACGCTTTAAATAGTAAATTAAGTATCTTCACAAAATTTTGCAATTTCAAGTGCTTGACTTAAGCACCAGAGTGTCTGTGTGGGGAATGGCTTGCGACCTTTGCTTGTTTTCTGTCTTCTAGGTTTCAAACGGTTTGACGATGAATTTCCCAATTACAAATTTTATTATTGTGTCTGAGTGACAACAGTAAGAAAATTCAAATGGATTGGATAGAAGTGGGTACTAGAGCACAACTTCACATAATCGGTGAAAATAATTGTAATCTACCTTTGGTTTGCTATATTTTATCTTTAATGTAAAAGTTGATGATGCTTGAAATCTTGAAAAACATAAAAGTTCTTGATGGTTACTCATCGAACATCTATAGATGTATAAATATTAAGGAATGAAAAATTTCAAGTTTCAACAAGTACTATAACTGTTCTTACCCAAATATGTTCATGGGTGGTTGATTGAACTAAACAACTATTTTAGGGAGTTGTGTTCTAAAGTATTATGAGTTGAAAGACTATGTCAACTTGACATGGAAATCATATAAACTCTTTATAAATTAGAACATATATTTCTCCTAACATTCTTCAATATTATGGAACACTCGTCCATTCATTACCTAGTGAAGCTATAATCATAGGGTTAGTATAAATATCGGTGGATGTACCTAATTGAAAGATTCTCTTTCGATATTTGAAATTATTTACTTTTGTACCTAGGGTTTAAAAGGTATATTTCATCACTCAAGTTTTATATGTATACAATTTATATAGGTACTTATGTACGTTTAAATCTTATCTATGTAATAAGAGACATTAGGAGGGGTTTTATTGCAGAAGGATATTTTACAAAAGAATGTTTGATATTCTATTTTAGGTATTTGGATGGAATTGAAACTCGATTTAATTGTGTTAACGAAATTATGATGAGGTTAGAGAATCAAGTATTGAAGGAGAATTTGTTTTTATCAAAAGGACAGGCACTACAAAAAAATCAGCATTTAGCGGCGGTTTTTTTTACATTTAGTGACGGTTTTTAACCGTCGCTAAGTCAGCCGTCGCGAAGCGTTTAGCGGCAATTTTCAGTAACTATTGGAATAACCGCCGCTAATTTTAAATTTTGCGGCGGTTTTAAAAACCGTTGCGAAAAAGAATTTAATTTTTTAATTATTTTTTAAATTTAGCGACGATTTTTTAAAAACCGCCGCAAAAAAACATGTTTTACTGAATTTTGCGGCAGTTTTTTGAAACCGCCGCAAAATTTTAAAGAAACCACCGCAAAAATCATATTTTGCGGTGGTTTCAAAATCGCTGCAAAATACCATGTTTTGCGGCGGTTTTTAGAACCGCCGCAAAAAAACCGTTGTAAAAAGTCAATTTTTTTTGTAGTGAGGTGATTTAGGAAAAATAACCCCACATAAGTTATTACAATGGATGAATGGCTATCAACTCATCTTTATGTTTTAAAAAATTCTATTGAAATTCAACTATTCATTAAGTGAAAATGATTTATATTTTGTTTTATCTTTTTTATTAGCCTTATTATACTTGTTGAGAAATTTATATTTTGATTTATTGAGAAAATATTTTTTAGTGATTAAATATATTTTTAGTAAATTTGGTTTATTAAATATTTCCAAAACATTTTCTCTTTAGGATGATAATTTTATACTCAAAATAATCGAGTATACTTTCATTTTAGTTGAGTATGTTATAAAGCTTGAGAGAAAATTTTATGAAAATCCATTAAGTATGAAAAAGATTTTTGTTAAAACTCAATCGAGTACTACTTAGCATGCTTTCAAAAACAATCGAGTATATGAATTGATTCAAATGACTATCATAGGTTCCTACTCAAGTATGTTATGAAAATTTCTATTATCTTGAAGCTAAATTGAGTATGGAGCTTGTGAAATCGAGTAAGAATCTTTCATCACTCGAGTGAGCTTTTTTGAAAAATCAAGTATCTCTAAAGCTATATATGTAACCACTCGTTAGTGGGTTCGGGTGTTAACTGTGGAAATAAAATATTTGCTTTGTTTGAGCCATTATTTTTGAAGGATTATATGTGTTATTTTTAGTTGGTTTGGCACATAAGATAAAATGGTGGCAAAGTTAGGGATTTGACTTTGATGAAAATGGGACCCACAACTATGCAAGGTATGCGTGTAGAATATTATATGAGAAATGGAAAAGAAGATAACGATGTATTTACATAAAGAGGATTTATTTAAAGGAATTATATGATATTTGCATTTATTTAAATGGTCAAGGGATAAGGTGGAGATTAAAAGAAAAGAAAAGGGAAAAATGGGAAATACCTTGCAGGTTTGTATATGAGGCATTGGGAGCCATTGGCTGTGATTTCTTATGTGGGCCCCAAGGACCATATATGTGCATTTATGCATTTTTAATTATGACTTGACATTACGATTTATGGCATGGCTTGAAATGCGATACATATCATGTGTGGGGATGTTTATGTGCGAGTCTGCTAACAACCCTATTATCCTTTTTCTTATATATATATATATATATATACTTGTTGAGTCTTGTGACTCACTCTCGCTTTACATCATTCCAGGTAAGCGTGGAAAGACACTCGTGTTAGTTCCAAATGATGGTTAATATATCCTAAGAGGGGGGTGAATTGGGATTAGGGTAAATTCTTCGATAGATTAAAACTCTATTGTTTATAGAACACTATGTTTCGAAATATCAAGGAGTTTGTTTAGAAATCAACATTTCTGTTAAATATGTTTCGAAACCAACCATTCTGTTAAGTATGTTTCAAAACCTAAGAGATTATGTTTTGAAAGTTTCCTCTCTGTTTTGCTTATTTTGAAACTTTTAGGTTGTGTTCTCTTTACTATTTTCAAGTCATTTTTAGTTTTCAATTTTCTAAAATAATGAAAACGCGTTCTCTTTACTGTTTTTAAAAATGTATTTTCGAAAACAAAAAAAAAAAAATTGTAAAGAAAACTGAAAATAACAAAAAGTTGTTTTGAGTGTTTTCATCCAAAACAAACTCAAAACATATTTATTTATTCATATTTTATTATTGTAATGGAAAAAAATATTACAAAATTCATTAACTTAAAAATGTATATATATATTTTTAATAATATATTAACATTAAATATTTATAATTTACTTAATAATCAAATTTATTGAATAAGATATTATTAAAAAAATATTTTCAAAATTTCAAAGAGAACGCGTTTTTTAATTTTCTATTTTGAAAAATAGTTTTTCAAAATGATAAAAAGAACGCGTTTTTAATTTTCTAAAAATAGACTATCAAAACAAAAAACTGAAAATGAATTCAAAACTCAAAACTGAAAATTGAAAAGTAAAGAGAACACGGCCTTTAGCTTTTGAAAATGTTTCTTTTGAAAGCATGAACAATGATAACATGTAAATAAAATAGTAAAGCAAGTACACACAAGATTTATAGTGGTTCGACACCCGCCTACTCCACTACCTTCAAGCTTACCTACTTAAAGGATTTTCAAACACAATCACTTTCACTAGTGATTAACCACAACAAGGGTTTTACCATGATTCACCCTAAAACCTTATACACAATGAGTTTTTATGGCTCAACACAAATCTTAACACCACAATGAGTTTTACAGCTAAACTCAAACCTTATAATCAATAACAAGATAAATGAAACTTATCTTTTACAACCCAACATTTTTAATGTAATGAAAACCTTACCAAATGGTTGTACAAACTTCTTGGTATGAGGTGAGGAGAGCTTAGAATGGATGAGACGTCGATTTCAGTTTACTTCTTCTTTTTACACCACAATGCACATCAAGGATTGTTGAATGGATCTTCTTTGAGAGCCTGTCAGAAAGATTTTGGTTCACTTGTGCTTATGTATGTATCAATGTCTCTTGTATGTGTGTTCTCGTATGAATGCTTGTAAGAAGTGCTTCTTGTCTTCAAGGAACTGATATAAATACCAACAAAAAGAATTTTGGCTAATTATAACCATTAGAGACAAGATGATAAAGTAGGTTTTGAAACACACATTATAGGTTTCGAAACAACACACTTTTACACTAAGGTTTCGAAACATACATCACATGTTTCGAAACATCCAGCCTTTATAGCTGGTAATGCACATAGAGACAAAATGATTGGGAGACAATGCTTTTAAAAATAAAATGATTATGTTTTATTCTCCACTTTCAAAATATTTGAAATTGAAACATTAGGGTATGGAGATTAAGTCAAAAGTAAGCTTTTAAACAGCTATTAGATAAAAAGCAAAAGTATGTCAGTTTTTCAAATATTCTGCTGATAAAGTTAGATGTTTCGAAACATGCTATGAAGGTCTCGAAACATACTTTAAAAACATATATCAAAACATATGCAACATATTTTTTAAATGCTCTGCTGACAGAAATGACAGAGGTTTTGAAACATACTATATAGGTTTCGAAAGATATGCTTAGATTTCAAATAGGTTTTGAAATATAGCATATAAACTTAGCAAACATTGAAACCTTAACAAAAGACATTTCAAAACATGTATAGAAACATGGCAGAATGATGTTTCGAAACATGATGCATGAATTTTGGATTTTTCAAACATTTGAACATTTGCGCCAAAACACTAATCATGCTTGTTTGGAAATATGAAAAACTTATTTTGAAATATGAGATTTTCATAAAGATTTTTCATTCTAAGATTGGATTTTCACCAAACACTTTTTCTCATATATCAAAAAATATGATACAACAAGTTGAGGGTGGGTTCAAACAAGCATTGCTTTCCCTATGATAGATGTCTTGTATAGAGACACCTTAACTGAAAGATTCTTGGGCGTTTTGTCTTGTTTTGAGTCCTGGAAGAATATTGTCTTGCTTTGCTAGGCTTGGTTTTTCTTGTGGGATGTAAAAGTATGTGGGCCCTAATGTTGTCATTAAAGATTGTGTACTATATGACTTCTGCTTCTGTTGTGTATATTAATGAAAAGCTCTTTAGAGATTTTTTTTTTTTTTTTAAGTCTGCTTCTGTATCCATTTCCATGAGGGTTTTCTCTCTAAACTCCTATGTTTATGGGACTTTTGAAAACGGGTCCTTACAATATATTCTGAGCATCTTTTACTTGAGTGAAGCTTATTTCTCAATCGACTAATGTATTTTGTTAATCGAGTAAATATATGTATTAGTTAAGTGAAGATAGATTGGTTTCTAGCTAAGTCTCTGAACCTAAATGCAATTGAGTAACATACGTTGGTACTCGAGTGAAATCTTATAATAGTCCAGTAATCTTAACCTTGTAATAGAGTAAGTAATGAAAGTTTATGAGGCTTCTGTGTTAGTCGAGTATTGACTTGGTCATACTCGACTAAGTCTATCATATAATCGATTATATAAAAAGTCCAATCGAGTAAGATGCTATAATAGTCGAGTAACCCTATACGATAGTCGAGTATTGACTGTCAGATTTCAAAAAATACAGTCGTTACTCAGAGAAGAAAGAAAGGAATGTTTTTGATTGTTTGAGATTTATCTCTTTATTTTAAGAAGTCTGATTATGTCTTCTTATAACAAGATGAGAAATAACATATATATAATGTGCAAAATGTCTATCTTTATAATATGCATGTTTCTCTTGATAAATTTGACTGTTATGAATCAAATGAAAAGAAGTTGTGAGTATGTGTAGATATCAAGGCTAATCTCAAAACTTCTATAAAAGTCCAAGTGTTGCAAGAGATGCTGCTGTTGTTCAAGCAATGTAGAGCCAACCTAAACCTAGACACATTTTCTTCACTTCAATTCATTATCTAGTCAAACCTTGTGAAGATTTTCTTAAACCAAAAATTATAAACAAGAGAGTTGAGTGTTTTATTCATTCATATATTGAAACTCTCTTTTGTTCAAGAGAATGTTAGCAATCATTCTATCATGTCATATTTTTCTCTTGAGAAATCATTTCATATTATTTGTGAAACTTGTAAAAGGTTACGCTTGATCATTTGAAAGACAGTGTATTGGTTTTGGCTAAGTCAAGTATAAAAGGACAACTGTATAGGTTACACCTTATCCTTGAAAGATGGTGGTTGTGGCTGAGCCTAGGATGAAAAAGCCAACTGTAAAGGTTACAATTGATCTTTTAAAAGATGGGGTTTCTACTTAGTTCATGAAAAATGAAGGTTTTAGTTAAACCTATAAAAACTATGTATAGGTTCTAGTTGATCCCTAAAAACTAAAATTTCTTAATGGATGTTTTCAAAATCCTTAGTAAGAAACTAATGTAGTGGACTAGGCTTTTTAGTTGAACCACTCAAAATGTTGTGTTCATATAGTTTGACTTTTATGTCTTTAATGGTATTGTTTTTCTCCTACCATAAAATGCTTTCTCATTTGATTTAACTTCATTAGCATCATGCAAGATTGCTCATTTTTTCATTGCATGTATAAATGACTTTTAATCTTTCATGTTTCATGTTTCTTTCTGAAGTGCATATTTTTGTTCATAAGATTTGTATATTGAAATTTAAAAAAGCAAGCAGGATTCTGTTGCTGCCATCCCAATAGTTTTATCATGCTCTTCTTCAAATGTTGTCTTTCATCCATACATATTTTTTCTATGTCTAAAGTATGATCAAATAAATCTTTATGAAATTTTTTTTAATGCATATAAACTTATTAAAGTACTGTTGCAACTCATTCTACACTATGAAATTTATTTTTTCAATCATAATGTATATTTTCTTTATTATCAAAAAAATAGTCAAAACACCCAATTCAACCCCTTATTGAGTGATTCTTCAATACTTAGTATACTTTTCTTATAGAGAACATAAACAATTGCTACGACGTTCACATGCTTACCTAAGAAATGTAGATACTATTCACAACAAAGATTTTTCAAAGTAGTTTGAAAATCGAGTATTATTTATATTTGCAAAAAAATGTAGATACTATTCACAACATAAACATTTGCAAAAAAATGGCATTAGTGATACTTTATAAATTTATTATTTATACACTAATATTTAGATATTATTTTTTATGTAACGACTCGTCTCTTAGAGCCTCCGCTAGCATATAAGATTCGTGAGAGGGTCATTATTAAAATGATATTGAACAATAACACAACTACAACTCATATACAACCCTTATTAAAATCATATTCTTTTTTTTTTATATATATATAACATCTCATAATCATCATTACATAGCTGATCATCGTGAACCCAATTGGCTTACATCATACACAAGTACAATGACACCCACGATCTAGTTTCGGGAGAGCTCTGCACTTGCTACCATGACACGACGGTCTAGACCCAACTCTGCCGTATGCACCTGCAGTCTCAAGATACTCTTACCTAGAATGATATAAAGCAAATGTGAGTCGCGAGACTCAGCAAGCTCTAGAAAGAAAGGCAACTGGTTATAGATAAGACTCTTCCCAACATCCCATGCAATTCATACCAATGCACCCACATCATGTCATGATCCATACGTGCCTTACTTCTAAATGCATAACATAAAATCAACTGCACATAAAGGGTTCTTGGGGCCCACATAAGCCACACATTGGCACCCAAGTCTCGCATACAAACCTGTTGCAGCCTAACATAGGCTACCATTTCATCATTCAATAGGACCCGCCTTTTCTTGACCATGGTCGGCTTTTCCTGACACTCGTCACATGCTCTTCCTGATACTCATCATACCCTCATATGATCTTCTTGTCATCCATCACATTGTCATATCCTTCCGCGATCGTGATCTTCCCTCGGGCTTCCCTTGAGCTAATTTCTAAGGTCTTACCTCGAGCTTACATCCTCACCATGCAATGTACCAAATAAGAAATGCAATGGCTTATGTAGCATCAACATGATGACAAGGCCCCCATAAACCAAGCATCAGGCCATGCTACGCCCACATAGGAATTCACACATGCGATATGCTCTAAATGCACCGGCTCACCTAGAGTACCCAAGTTGGCTCTTAGACCAACCAGGTCATGCAAATGTTCACACATCCCATCACACACAAAGCATGTCCCAATAGTGAATGCAACTCAATCCTCTGCAGCACACACATCATGCTATGCACAAGCTAAGGCGAGAATCTGGCAATACCAGCTCTTCTGGCCCATCTAGCGCTTACCGTAACAACCGATGACTGGCGCCCATACATCCAGCCATCAACTGCCACGACCAACGGTCGACAGTCAGTGACTTTGTACCCCATACCCTTAAGACACACATAGACACTATTAACTTTATATCTTCCTAGCTTAACTTTACACAACATTTCTCCATAACTCTTCATGTACATAACTGCATAACATCGTGATACCATTCTCATTCCTTCTCATTCACATAAAACCATCTCAACATACATAATAAATTATTAATATAACCCCATTAAACCATAATAAACTTTTCTAGGAACCTAGCCCAACGAGTATAACATCATTCCCAATGGAAACAGAGCGATACAAGGCCCCGTGACGGACGTAATGAAAGACACCAAAACATCACTGTTTAACTCTTTCCATTAACAATAACCTCATTAAATAAATAAAAGTCGTAGGGTGGCTACCATGCGGATTATCATTATTAGTGCATGGAACCAAGTCATAGTGAGAAAGAGAATAAAATACGAGAAACTACGGAGACTTTCACGGGAAATAAATAACGCGAGGAGAAGGTTAGGAGCTTGCCTGAAACTGGCTGCTTTAGGCCTCTCTTGTGCTCCCGTTACAAAGTAAAACGTTTTGTTGTGATTAACAGAGTTATGACTTAAATTAATTAAATCTAACAGTGTAATCCACATAATTTAGTCGTGAGAAATCCGTCATTTAAGTATATAACACATCTAACAATTTTACCCACTTACCTGGATAATTTAAACACCAAATAATCTCATTTTTCCTCACTTTTCACCCATTTCTTCCATTTCTTTCTACTGGTCGAGCCCCTTTTCTTCTCCTATTTCTTCCCCTCAATTCTCCTCTTTGTTTGGCAGCAAAAAGTGGCCGAATTGACCACTAAAATGGCCAAAATTGGCCTTCAAATTGGCTTCAATACTTGCTATCCAAGATTGTCCCCTTTATATACAATTCAAGTGGCTTTTAAGTCACAAAAAGAAAAGGCATGAAAGCAGCCACGCACACACGCATACAAATATATATATATATATATTAATTTAATTTAATTTAATTTGATTAACTCTTATATTATCATTATTATTATTATTGATATTACTTTTACTATATTTTATTTTATTATTTTCATAAATACTTCCAATTAGTTTAATTAATCACCTTAATTTTCTATTTCTTCAAAATATCATAGATAAGTATTTTCTCAAAAATCTCCAAATATTCTAAAATATCCTCAAACACCCAAATTAATTATTTTTACTTGTCTCCAAATTTTTTGGATGCTATATTTTATGTTTGTACTAAATAGGTGACTCAAATGCACAATTTAAATAGTAAAAGAGTGACTAATCAATTATTGTCACTTGATTAGGACCCAAACCAATTATCTTATAAAGGTTATGTTGTAAATGGTTTTTGATTTCACAGCCAAAATATGAATTTGCTTGTGTAAACTTGACACTTAAAAAGTAACGAAACATTTATTCATGCATGACAAGTAAAACAAGTGTATTATGTTAGGGATATAATGGATTCTAAATGGTATATTGTTCAAAAATCACAACCTCACAATTTTGTGATATGCATGTTACTAAAATAGATGATGATGAATCATATCAACAAACCAAACTTTTATCATTCAACATTCAAACCTTGTTGAAGATTCTCATGAAGATAGTTTTGCATAGCATAAAAGTGATATTCTAGCCCAAATTGCATATGAAGATGATGGACCTACACAAGGTAACAAAATAGACAATGTTAAGAAAAATTAAAAAGTTAGAGGAAGGGTAAAGGAAAAAAAAATGCAAGTGATGATGACCTTGATACTTTTCTTATTTATTTTTTTTTTGGTACCTAAAAATTGTATTAACAAGAAAAAATTGTGATAATATTTATTGTAATACCCCATGTTTGTTTGAGGTTACCACGTAATTTTCATAAGTTTGGCATATCGAAAGATTAGTTTAATGATAAATTAAGTCATCGAATCGACTATAGGGAGTGCCTTGAAACCGAGATGCCAAAGGAAAATGATATGACAGTGATGAGTATTTCGAGACATGATTTATGGTATCTAAAGAAATCGGATCGGGAATGGTTTTCGGTACACCTAAAATGCAGCTGCCATTTAGGCTGCAAAATCGAATCGTTGTAGGAGACTTTCGGGAAGTCAACGAAAGCTTGAAGGGGCTTCGATTTTTTGTAAGGAATAACCATTCAGTAGTTTCGATAGCCCGGTGAGGACACTGGGGTGAAATCGCCCTTTTTAACTAAGTTTTGAATTATTAATTTTGAATTTTCAGTATCGAAATGCAAATTAATTTAGTGTTTGAGGGTGTGATTGCAATTAGAAAATTATCCCAATGAATTTAGGATGTAATTTGAGGTTTAAAGGTATAAATTTTCTTATGTAATATATAGTTATATATATATATATATGTGCGCCTACGAGAGGCCATGCCTCTACAATACAACCCATGCTCTGTAACTCCATGCCCTATAAATGTCATGGCTGAAATGGTGTGATTTGTACGCAAAGAAGGTATGGGCAGAGTAGTGAGGAGAAGGGTGGAAATGGTTATAAATAGAGAGAGAGTTAGAGAATTGGAATGGGAGAGAAATGAAGAAGGAAAGGGAAATGGAAACAGAGAAGTTGCAGAGAGATGTTGGCCTAGAGAGAGCTTGGCAACGAGTAACCACCAAGTGATTAAGAGAGAAGCTGGGAGCCAAAATGGTGACCACGGAAGCAGCTGTGAGGGTGGTCAGGATGGGCCACGACAAGGGGGCAGCAACCATGGCTGCAAGTTGCGGCCATGGTAACTCGTTAGTGAGTTGGACAGCCAGCGGATGACGGCCAGGAAATGGAGCAACACCCATGGCGGTTCTGAGGAAACACTGGGGAGCTCGGTGGAGGCCCGGGAAGTGGTCGATGGAAGCAAGCGCGGCCATGGCCGCAACGGCCGCGAGTAGCTTCCAACGAGGCCCGAGGCCGGTGCTCGACCGGCGGGAGGTGTCAGCAGCCGGTGAGGGCAGCGGCAAGGCAGGCTGGCTTGCGGGTGGCTGTAGGCTTGGCTAGTTGGCGCGCAAGCGGAAGGAAGAAAAAGAAGGAGGAGGAAGAAGTAGGAGAAAAAAAAGAAAAAAAAAAAGAGAAAAAGAAGAAGAGAAAAAGAAAAAGAAAAGAAAAGGAAAGAAAATGGAGAAGAAATAGAGG
Source organism: Diospyros lotus (assembly GCF_014633365.1). Classification (NCBI taxonomy): domain Eukaryota; kingdom Viridiplantae; phylum Streptophyta; class Magnoliopsida; order Ericales; family Ebenaceae; genus Diospyros; species Diospyros lotus. The sequence continues at coordinate 31,462,634 of NC_068346.1, forward strand.
AAATGTGGGAAAAATTTTAGAAAATGGGAAATAGAGATTTATTAATATTCCAGAAATTTTGGAGAGAAAAATGGTTCGGGCACGCGTTTTGAGGATATGACACGCATACTGAGAAAGTCTGAGAGGCTAAGTTAAGATAAGTAAAATTTCCTAGAAAATTTCAGAAATTCAACAATATTATTTTATGAATTGTCATGGTGAAATATTTGAGAAATATTTAGTTTGGATTTATTGAGGAAAAATAGGAAGAAATAGAGAGAGAAATAGGTTTTAATACTTATTTAAATAAATATGGTAATTAGGATGCTTTGAGACTTAAGTTGAAGTGATTTGTGCGAATTTTGAGGTTGGCACACAAATCGAGACAATGCACGCATTTCGAGACAAGGTGTAAATATCGAGGTAGCCCGATAAGCTTGAGAAAGTAAGTGGTCCGACCCTAAACTTGATTTATGTAAATGGTTTTATCATGTTGCCATGCCTTAATGTGAATATATCATGTAGATTGCATTTACATGTATTGATGATGAAATGTGCATATGTTCACGATGATATTATTGATCATGCATCGCAAAAGGGTTTGGGATTATGAACTGGCACCGCTGCTCTACCAAGGGTGCACCCATACATATCTGCCTGGTAAGGAGGCTGTAGAAATGGGGAGCAACAGTTGGGTGCGGTCGATTCAAACCGAAATTATATAGAAAATGACATTTTGCATTCATGCACGAAATATGTTTATTGTTCCCTTACTTAGATGATTCATCATCTAACTTGGGCTTTGTCCCTGGAATAGTCAAACGTTCCAAATGGAGATCGTAACAGAAACGAGGATGAATGAGGCATGAAATGGCATTTAACAAAGTGTATGATGAATTGAATGATGAATGCAATGTATGTAATGTAACCCATGTATTTAAGTTCTGCTACTTTGAATTCTGGACGTTTTGAAATAATGATGATGTATAACCTTATTTAGGGTTAATGTTAGTTGAGAACTTATGCTTTGTATTTAAGTTCTGAATGTTTGAGGAACGATGATGTATAACCTTAGTTATGGTTAATATTAAAGTTAAGGTTCAATTCTATCTTCCGCATTTGATATTTATGATGACTCTCTTTCGAGATAAATGTATGAAAATTTTGGGATGGATATGAGAAATGATATGGTTTAACATTAGTTTTGAAAGAAAAAAAAAATATTATCCCAGAATTGTCCCAAATTATAACACGCCTGGAGAGTGAGGTGTTACATTTATAAAAGACCATTGGGACAAACCCCACAAAAAAAACACAAAGAAACCGATGTACACACTCATATTAGAAAAGGAACCACAACTTCCTTAAACATGCGTTGTGGGAAGACAATAAACTAGAAATAAAATAAAATATGGGAGTCCAACCGCAAGCGATAAATGCACAAGAGAATGGGAAAATATCAAATAACATCCAAACAAGGATAACAATAGTCGTGGATAGTGAAGGTTGGCCCACAAGAGGTCTCCATTAAGTTTAAAGGAATATATCCATCGAAGCCTACACCATTCCCCAGGAAAATATGATGCATGAGAAATCTAATCCATATGACAACAACATAGGGACTCCATAAGAAGGAGGAGAGGGACAAAGAACAATCCTGCCTAAGACCTTGCAAACAAACCACACTCATAAGCAAGAGAATCAGTAGCATCTGAAAAAAACATTTAGACATCAAAAAACGCTAGTTGTACCATGAAGGCAAAAGCCCCCCAAAATGAACGAAGGCCAAACCTTGCAATGAGCAAGGAAAGCGCATAGAAAACAAATGAGTCCAAACAGTGGTTTGGATCTTATGAGTAATTTGAGCAGGGGTACGCTCACTATCCCTAAAGCATAAGTTATTATGTTCTTGCCATAGGAAATAAACAGTCGCTTGTAAGGAAAGCCTGGCAACCATATTCCATAATGATTTTCGACACCACTTATGGGTAGCCCAAAATATCCCCCTGGCCCAATTCCTCTAGTGCCATTTAAATTCAATGTGCCACCTTAACCAGGATACAACTTGCCTAGAAAAGGAGTAGTTAAAAAACAAATGGTTATGGCATTTAGATGCGCGCCTACACAGGTAGTATCTATTAGGAAATGGTAAATAAAGGTTGAGACATTCAAGAGTGGATATACGTTCATGAATAGCCAACCAAAGGATAAATGCATACGAGGGGACCCCTGAGCTATGCCAAACAAGGTGAAACCAAGGAACTCTACTGCAATTAGTCTGAAGAGCCTTCATAGCTGATCGTATTGTAAAAACATCATAAGAAGCATAGAGCCACCTCAGGAGATCTGGAGAATTGATCTGAGGCTGGCCCAACATAGATGAGAGGATGAGCTAAAGAGCTTGGGAGGTGACTGGCACAGGTTAGTTCCAATCACCATTAGCAATAATATCAAACACCTTAGCAATAAAGGAGATGGAAAGCTGATAGGGAAGCTGGCATGAAAAGTAATCCACTAACATTCCTAAGGGATGCTAATTATCATACCAAAGAAAAATCCTGCTACCATTTCACACACCTTACCCCTAATCTTGAGAAGCTTGCGGTAGTACCAAGGGCAGGAATAAGGAGTAGGGAGGAACCAGAAACAAGAATCGTTGATTCGAAACGAATGAATTTATTGAATCCAAAGGGATTCAAGGGAAGTAAGCATGAGATACGAGATAAGTTTAGTGACTAGGGCTTGATTCTATAGATGAAATGGCCGAATGCTTAACCCGCCTTGATCTTTAGGGCAACAAATATCATTCCAAGCAACCTTAGCCTTATGAGTGGATAGCTCTAAGCCACTCCAAAGAAAAGCACAAACAACCTACTCTAGCTCTTTAATAACTTTTTTCGGGAGAATAAAAATGGATTCCCATTAGACGTGGATTGTGGAAAGTGTTAGATAGTTGGCATTTTAGTTCCAAGTTACTGTTTTTCAGTTTGTTATTTTAGTCATTTTCTCATTTGACTTTGTCAAAGTTAGTTGCTTAACTATCTAATCTTAGTGGATGATAGTGGCTGTTAGTGGCAGTTCTTTCTCAATTTGTTTAATCCATTCTGTGATCGTGGCTGCTAGGTGGCTGCTAGATAGGAAAGTTTGTTATTTTTACTTGTATAAATTCTGCAGTTTGAATGAATTAATGATGCTGGAATTTTTAAACATTTTGTCTACAATTCTGAAACTACAGTTGTTCCATTTCAACTTTCAACAGTGGTATTAGAGCCATAGTTGATCTTACAGGACCAAAAACAATTTTTTTAACCTCCAAAAGAAATGGCATCTAGCAGCCTACCTTTAAATCCACCTATCATCTTCACTGGTGAAAACTATCATGTTTGGTCTGTGAAGATGCAAGCTTTTTTGGAAGCCTATGACCTCTGGGAAATTCTGACTACAGATAGGCCTATACCTCCTCTGCCAGCAAATCCCACTTTAGCTCAAATCAAACACAACGGTGAGGAAAAGGCAAAAAAAATCCAAGGCTAAGTCACTTATTCAGAATTTTGTGGTAGATTGTGTTTTCTACAGAATTATGGCATGTAAAACTGCAAAGGAGGCTTGGGATAGGTTGAGAGAAGAATACCAAGGCAGTGATAGAACACGCCAAATGTAGGTGTTGAACCTGAAAAGAGAGTTTGAGTCTCTGAACATGCAAGAGGATGAAACAATTAGTAAGTATGCAAATCGAATCTCTTTGATTGTTAATAACATCAGATTACTTGGTGAAGATTTTGCAGACAAAAGAATTGTGGAGAAAGTTCTTGTGACTCTTCCTGAGAGATTTGAATCCAAAATTTCCTCTGTTGAAGAGTCCAAGGACCTTAGCAACATTTCATTAGCCGAGCTAATGAGTGCTCTTCAAGCACAAGAGCAAAGAAGGACTCTAAGACAAGATAGAGTCACTGAAGGTGCCTTTTCTGTGCATAAGCAACAATCTGGAAAAGGTAAAAAGCAGATCTACCAGAAGAATAAGGGCAAAAATGGAAGTGGAAACAGTAGTGAAGGTTCAAAACAAAAGAATTTTCCACCATGTAAACACTGCAAAAAGACTACACACTTGGAAAAATATTGCTGGTGGACAGCTAATGCTGTGTGTGGCAACTGCAAACAGATGGGGCACATTAGCAAGGTCTTCAAAATAAAGAACAAAGACTCCAAATCTCAACAAGCACAACTAGCAGATGTAGCAGATGCTCAGGAGGAGCAACTCTTTGTAGTTTCTTGCTTCTCAACTAATGATTCCTCTGATGCTTGGCTCATTGATAGCGGTTGCACACATCATTTGTGCAATGATGCTGGTATGTTCAGAATCCTTGATGAAACTTACAAGTCCAAAGTAAAGGTGGGCAATGGAGAATTTCTAGAAGTCAAAGGCAGAGGCTCAGTAGCGGTTTCAACAAATTCAGGTATCAAAACTATTGTAGATGTTCTGTTCATTCCTGACATTTGCCAAAATCTGTTAAGTGTTGGACAGATGCTTGAAAAAAACTGCTCACTTCACTTTAAGGATCATAAATGCACCATTTTTGATCCATCTGGAGAAAAATTACTCTGTGTAAAGATGAAAAATAGGAGTTTTGCTGTTGATTGGGGGAAAGCTCCTGAGCGTGCTTTTTCTAGTACTACACAAAGTGTTTCAAATCTTTGGCACAAGAGGTTTGGGCATTTCAATCAAAGAAGCATATTAGAGATGAACAAGAAAGAGATGGTTGAAGATATGCCTGTTATCAACATCAATGCTCAAATATGTGATACTTGTCAGCAAGGCAAACAAGCAAAATTGCCATTTCCAAAAAATCAAGCATGGAGAGCCAATCAGAAACTTCAACTCATACATACTGACGTGTGTGGTCCTATGAAGACAACCTCTCTAAGTGGTAACAAATATTTTGTTCTCTTTATTGATGACTACGCTAGGATGTGTTCGGTTTACTTCATCAAACTCAAGAGTGAAGTCTTTATTGTTTTTAAACAATTTAAAGCTTTTGTAGAAAATCAATGTAGTCTCAAAATCAAAGCATTGAGGTCTGACAATGGTGCTGAATATACCTCTGGTCAGTTTGTTGAGTTCTGTAACAGTGCAGGCATTGAACATCAACATACAACACCATACACACCACAACAGAATGGCGTCTCTAAGAGAAAGAACATGACTGTAATGGAGATGGCTAGGTGTCTCTTGATTGAAAAAAATATGCCAAATGAATTCTGAGCAGAGGCAATCAATACCTCTGTCTATTTGCTTAACAAACTACCCACAAAAGCACTGCAGAATAAGACACCATATGAAGCATGGTGTGGCAATAAACCATCTGTGCAACATCTCAGAATCTTTGGAAGCATTTGTTACTATCAAGTACCAGAACCAAAGAGAAGCAAGTTGGACAACAAAGCTCAAAAAGGCATTTTCATGGGCTATGGGTCATCAACTAAAGGGTACAGGATTTTTTGCTTGCAGACAAAAAAAATTATCTTGTGCAGGAATGTGAAGGTTGATGAAGCAGTAATCTGGGATTGGAAAAATCAAAAGAATGTACAATCTGATTTTTTTTTCAATGGCCACTTTAATGAGCAGCCTCAACTTGCAGCTGATGAGCTGGTAGATGAATTACCAATGAGGGGTACCAGGACTTTAGAGGACATCTATCAGAGGTGTAGCTTGGTTATCATTGAACCAACAAGCTATGCTAAAGCACAAGACTCTCAAGAATGGAGGAGAGCTATGCAAGCTGAACTGGATATGATCAACAAGAATGGAACATGGCAGCTCGTTGATAGACCTACAAATCAAAAGGTAATAGGAGTTAAGTGGGTCTTCAAGACTAAACTTAACCCTGATGGCTCAATTTGCAAACACAAAGCAAGACTTGTGGTAAAGGGCTATGCTCAACAGTATGGTGTGGACTACCAGGAAACTTTTGCTCCAGTAGCAAGGTATGACATAATCAAACTTCTTATTGCATTAGTAGCTCACAAATCCTGGCAGATTCATTAGCTTGATGTCAAATCTGCTTTCTTGAATGGTTTCCTTGTTGAAGAAATTTATGTAGAGCAACCAGATGGATTTGCAGTTCCTAGTAAAGAGGATCAAGTTTATCTTCTAAAGAAGGCCTTGTACGGCCTAAAACAAGCCCCAAGGGCCTGGTATGAAAGGATGGACAGTCATCTCATTCAACTTGGCTTCAACAAAAGTAAAAATGAAGCTACATTATATGTGAGAATCACTGATGGTGAGTCCCTAGTTGTTTCAATTTATGTTGATGATATGCTTGTAACAAGAAGCAAAATTGAACTAATCCAAAAGTTCAAGAATGAAATGAAGATAGTCTTTGAAATGACCGATCTTGGAGTCATGAAGTACTTCCTTGGCATGGAAGTGATGCAATCCAGTGATGAAATTTTTATATGCCAGCAGAAGTATGTTCCTGACATCCTAAACAGGTTCAAAATGCAAGATTGCAAACCTGTGAGCACTCCAATTTCTACTGGATTAAAGCTTGGCAAGGATGAGAACTCTGAAAAAGTGGATGATAGCATGTACAAAAGCTTAATTGGTAGCCTTCTGTACCTCACTGCAACCAGGCCTAACATTCTATTTGTTGTGAGTTTGCTCTCTAGGTTCATGCATTCACCTAGAGAAACACATCTCACAGCTACTAAAAGAGTGTTAAGGTATATTAAAGGAACTAGCATACTTGGGATTTTCTTTCCAACGTCTATAAAAGAGACTTTGAAGCTGGTTGGGTACTCTGACAGTGATTAGGGTGGCTGCATTGATGATTCCAGAAGCACTTCTAGATATTTATTCTCCTTGGGTGCAGGTTGTTTCAGTTGGAGCTCAAAGAAACAAGAAACTATAGCTCAATCAACAGCAGAAGTAGAGTATATTGCAGCTGCCTCTGCTATAAACCAAGCTATCTGGCTAAGAAAGATGCTGAAGGATTTGGGATATGAACAAACAGAAGCTACCAGAATCACGTGTGACAATATTTCTGCAGTTTCAATCTCAAAAAATCCAGTGTTTCATGGTTGAACGAAGCACATCAAGATCAAGTTTCATTTTATTAGAGAAGTTCAACAATCTAATGAAGTGTTACTTGTTCATTGTTCATTCGAGAACCAGCTTGCTGATATTTTCACCAAGTCACTGCCAAAGGAAAGATTTGAAATCCTGAGACAAAGAATTGGTGTCTATCACCAAAATGTCGAGGAGTGTTAAATAGTTGGCATTTTAGTTCCAAGTTACTTTTTTTCAGTTTGTTATTTTAGTCATTTTCTCATTTGACTTTGTCAAAGTTAGTTGCTTAACTATCTAATCTTAGTGGATGATAGTGGCTATTAGTGGCAATTCTTTCTCAATTTGTTTCATCAACTCTATGATCGTGGCTGCTAGATAGGAAAGTTTGTTATTTTTACTTGTATAAATTCTACCCACCCTGGAATAGACACACTCAAGGATAGGGTGAAAATCACTCTAAGAGAGCTTCTTGGATATCAGGGGGATAGGATAGGAAGCAAGCCATGGAAAAATCTAGACTCCTTAACCAGCTCATCTCGCAGCTTAGGGGAGGAACAACAAACAAAGCAAAAACTTTTAGATGGATTAGCTTGAAGGCTAGAGAACTCTGAGAATCAGTTCAAGTAGGATTTCAAAACTTTGACAGACACACGATCCCCATGACAAAAGAGCAAGAGATCATCAACAAAATATGAGCATGAAAAACTTTAAATTTTCACACTTCCAATGATATTGAAAATCATCAACTTGTGAATGATAATTCACAATACCATGAAGAACTTGCATGATAAGACAAATAAGTATGGCAACATGGGATCCCCTTGGCAAAGTTCTTGCCCCTTGGAGAAGAACCCATGAAGCTTCCCATTAATCTTGATCGAATACCAAAGGGAAGTCACACATGCTTTAATCCAAGAACAGAAGTGCGGAAGAAAATTTACGAGCTAGAGAATTAAAAGAAGAGAGTCCTAATTCATTGAATCATAAGCCTTCTCTAAATCCACTTTCAACTCATAGCGAGGGAGACCACGAGGAAGATGGTAGTGATAAAGGATCTCTTGGGCTAATAAGATATTGTCCCCAATGGATTTCCCAGGCACAAAGGCTGTCTAACCACCACCATTAACAAGATAAGGCAAATAGGGTTTAAGTTAAATAAACACATGCCATAAAGAAAATTGACTGATTAATCAAACGAGTACATTTTAAGCGCATAAACTAGTCCGAACTGTAGACGACTTCCACCACCAGGAAATTCAGGTTGTAGCCAAACCAGATATGACCGTTAGGGCTATGGTTGTAATTCATAGTCCAAGACTATCTAGATAAGATATTTCTAGAGATGATTAAAGAACAACATTCTTAAACACGAGTTTGGAGAGCGAAAAATACTAAATTATGATGAAGGATAAAGGATATGGCTTCCCACTGCTTAGTTGGGTGGTTTAGACCCCTAATTATTCCAAGCTCCAAAAGTCATCGGGGAGGGGCGGGCACATATCACTTCCCCTTTTGGACTAATGCTTGTGATTACGTTTTTTCTTATGAGGAAGATAAAACTTAGTAACAGGGGGATAAGGGATAGGCCCCATGAGGGATTGCCCCTAGTAGGGTGGGGGGGAAGGAGGGACAGGAACAACCTCTCAAGAGCTAGTTGCAAAACACAAAGAAACTGACTCATCCTCGTATTGAAAGAGGGGAAGGAGCGTAGCTAATGAAGGGTCCGGGGGATTTGGGATGTTAATGGAAAGAAATTTTTAATCCTCTTCCATGAGAGAACCGAAGCGATTCAAGACCTCAATCAAAGCAAGAAGGATGAGGGATAAGGAATGGGGTAAACCCAGTGAGGGGGACCCACAAATCGGAGTAGGATTGAGGACATCAAGGCCCCTATGGTGATCAAGAGAAGACTTAGTGGGGGAGGAGGGAGCTAGCTCTAAAATTAATTGAGTTGAGTCGGCTAAGACACATGCTAAGTCGACAGGGGTGGAGCCGAAGCCTTCTGGGGGAAAGTATTGGCTTGATGGCCAAAAACCTTACATTGTGAACAAGCCATAGGGACCCATTGATATTCCACTTGGATACGAGCAATTTTCGGTTCACCTGTAACCACATCAATGCCCTGATCTAATTCAATATATGGAGGAAAGAAGGATGAGACATGAACCTCAATACAGACTCTGGTGAAACCAAGCCTCTTACACTTTTTAGTCATATCGTCTGCATGAATGGGCTTTCCCAAAGAACTCGCAATTTCGGATAGTCCTAGGAAGGACCAGTACTCTAAAGGCAAATAAAAAAACTTCTCCCACTTTGGGATGGATGAATGGGCATCCTTGGCAAGAACCATTCTGACCTCCCAGCACCTAAGGAATAAAGGCGTCTGAGCGAAGTGCCATGGGCCTCATTCAAAAACCTGCATAATTTGATCTCGAGCACTAAAGCGGAAAAAGAAAAAACCTAAATTATTCACGTGCACTTCAACAAGACCAAATTTTTTCCAAAACTTCATGGCTATGTTCTAATAAGTGAGAAACGAAAGTCTTTTTTCCATGAAGTACCCAACAAGAGTGTTCTCCCAATAAGCTGCACCTACTGCATGCGTTTTTGGAGAGAGGTGAACCCTTGGAATGCCATAGGAAGTTGTCTTCCAGTAAATCTACTGCAATTTTGTCAAGATACAGGCGTGTTCTACCCCTTGATATGTTTCAATGACTTCGTCTCATGAATTTAATAATTTATAATGATTTTAAGAAAAACATTTGCTAGGGATGAATGGTTTTGTGGGAATGTTTCTTGTAAATTATTTACTAGCATAATTTATTAGTAATTATTGTTTTTTCTTCATATATTTGTTTATCTACTTAACAAATAACATAAAATATTTTGTATTCTTCTTTTATTTTTTAATTTGGTGTATCCTTTTAATATTGTAAGTTATATAATTGCAATGGAATTTTCATCACTTTTGTCCATTACTACATCATTTACCGAACAAAGTTTTTCTCGCAATATATTTTTTACAATTTTCTCTCGATTGGATTCTTTTCTATTTTATATACTTCTTCTATATGATTTTAATTTATAAATTATATATAAAATATAGAATCATCAAATACAATAATGAAAACATGGGGAAAGACCATATACCTCAAAGTAGCAACACAAGGAGTTGGTGAAAAATTATTGCTGGAGTTCAACAACCATGGTCATGTTGTTGGTGAAACTGGTAACGTTTACACAAAATATCTTAGCAAACTGGTTTGAAATTGTGAAGATGCACCAACTACATTTTAAACGTTGCAAATACATTTCAAATAAAAACAAGTAAAAGGTGTATGTAGTAGCATTGGTAAAATCAGTAAGTGTTGAACTGGTTAACTTGAGAAATGGGTGAACTAAGCTTACCCCAATTTTTTTTTAAACCAAATGAAAGTATGAAAGAGCAAAAGAACAAAACAATCAAAGCAAAAGAGAAGGAGATTTATAGTGGGTTGGTTCAAAACCTATATCCACTTCCTTGACACTTGTCAAGGAATTTGAAACTACTAACTGAGTGTTTTTTGAAGAAGCAAGTACTATTCTCTAAAATTTACAGAGCTTTTTTAAGGAGCAAGCTTAACCCTCTAGTTGCTTTTTTACTTGGGCTTAGGCACTAACCCACAAATCTCACTTTACAAGTGATGGAGAAAAAATCAAACAAGGATGTCTGAAAATACAAAGGTTTTCTCTCAAGATTAATGATGCAAGATAAGAATAAAGAAAACTCTCAGAAATTGTATTCAAACTTAAAGAATAGGCTTTGTCATTTTGAACAACTTTTAGTAAAAGAGCAAATCAATATGTTTTAGCTTGTGTGTTTGAAGATTTGTATATTTTTCGCTCGGTTTCAATTGTTTCTCATCTCACTTTCCTGCTTTTTTTTATCAATCCTATTTATTTATATATAAAACAAGATAAATATTTTTCTCCAGACAGGATTTTCTGCAACAAATCACATCAACTGTTCTCTTTTTCAAATTTCAAATATAAACAAATATATTCAAACAACAAAGAACAACATGAAATCTTCATCAGCATATATGTATATTCACATCAACACATCATGCAGCATTTCAAACATTAAATGCATCTTTTAGATTGTTGAATTAGAGAAGTAATATAAAATAATTTTAAATTCATACCGACAAATTACTCTAGTAAGAAGTAATTTGTAGTCGAATAACTTAAGCAAATAGTTGACTAATATGTTGGGTTACTCAAGTATTTACTTTTAGGGTTTTCAATTAGTAGCACACAATAATCGGGAACAAAGATAAAATCATCAAGTCATATCATCAAATACTCAATTATTTTAATTAAGGAGTCAAGTAAAATATATTAGAATAAGATATTCATTACCTACACATAATTATTCGAGTATTGTTCAATATTAGTTGAGTAATATTTATTCTTAGTCGAGTACAAAATATAATATTCAAATACAACCATAACAGGGCCTCTTTTGAATCAAAGCACATTAGTCTAGTTTCTCTATGTACTTATTAATCTATTACCCTTTTGAATGGCTCTCTAATGTTATACGGGAAGTCAACTAATATGGTAAATTAGTCGAGTAATTATTTGCTAGTTAATTAATGATCCATCCTTAGGAATCGAGTAATAATTGATATTAGTTGAGTACAAAATGAAGGGTTCTCAGTATCTTGACAAAAAGTTGACTACTTACAGTAATAGTTGAGTGATACTTTGAGAGCACAAACTAAGAGTCAACAACATAATACATTAGTCAAGTACAGTTTGACTCTGATCTATTCTTTAACAGGAAATTGATTATTTTCATATCATAGTCGAGTACTATAGGTTCAAGGCTAGTTCTTCCTACATTTTCATTTAGTTGGTCAAGTAATAACATTTATTACTTGAGTAACATTTACACTCTTACATAAATACACATTTGAATGTTTTTAACATTCTTCGTTACATGGAGTTGTTTTGGACAAGCATCAAAATAGTCTCTTTTAAATACAACAATAAGTAATATATATTATTAAAAATAAATTATATTATCTTATATAATTCATAAACTCAAATAGGCATTGTTGGAGTTAATGAATTTCCCATCTCATTTTGTAAGACAAATTCTAATTTAAGAAAAATAAAAATAGAAGAAAAATGGATATTTCAAAATATGAGAAAAAGTTCGCACAAATCACATATTCAAATTAAAATCAAAACATTATGACCCACATGAAAATGATGAATTGAGGATTATAGATTGCCTTAAAGATATCAATCAAGACCAATGTAATACAATTTCTCCATTGGATCGGTACACTACTAGGCATGCCTCCCAATTTATCTATTGTTTTTCTCTTCTATTGTGTTTGTGTGCATGTTAAACAACAGTAGATAGACCCTTATCTTTTGATTTTTTGTCTCGATAGATCATATATTTATGTTCATATGTAGGTTTTATGTACATGAAACAAGAATAACAAATTAAAACAAAAGATGAGCAAAACTATGGGTATGAAAAGTTTTGCTTGTGTAAGAGCTACGAAGGTATCTACCAAATGCATTGTTTTTATACTTTCATTTATAACTATTTTATTTTGTGAGCATTGTTTTTGATACAATATATCATTTTGAAAAATTTGTTAAGGTCCATTTTAGGCGAAAAAAACAACATTGTGAGTTGCCAATGAGAAATCTTTTGTATGACACATAAATGAAAAGATGGGAGAATGGTTGATGCCGCCTCACAACAAGTAGTGGTAATATGTTCTATGTTTTTTTCTTTATGAGCCTTAAGATCATGATGTCTTTGTTTATATTCTATAATATGTTTTTTTTATTGTTAAAGAATGTGGTCTTTTTTTGTTTTTTTTTTTGTTTTTTGGGAAATGAATCAAAATAACGAACTGTAAAAAGAAAAAATTAAAGAGGATCATCACCATGGAAAATAAACTAAAAGATCCAAAACTGTTTCTTTTTTTTTTTTCTCTCTTTTTTTTTTTTTTTTTTTTTGGAGTTCTAGAACTAGCCTATTTACAATGGGGCATAAAACTTCAAATCATGGTGTTCTTTGATACATGAAAAACTTACATTTCGTCTTGGCACATAGTTGGTTGATTTCCATGTTGCTATTGTTTACTAATAGGTGATTCAACACTTGGGAGCCACAAAGTTGGTTTGGTGTGTACATTTCGTAACATACTTGAGAATGGTAACTCTTTTTCTAGGGTTCAACCTGATGTTTCCTAAGTTCTTATCATCATTGTCAAGTTTGTTTTGGGTGTCCACTTTGTTATTGTTAATTTTCATTGTGATTGAGTTGTAGGCTTTTGTATGCTTGACAGAATCATTGCTTTCTTAAGATTACCAAGGATGGTATTTTTCAGTTCTGAGAGCAATTTAGATTTTAAACTCATGGCTGCTAGCTACTATGGAGTTCTAATTTGGAGTTTGAAGGAACAATTAGTTAAATCTCTGTTCAAGTTATTTATTATATTCTTTTTTATATTTATGATAATACACACACACACACACATATTACATGAATAATATGAGACATTGTCCAGTCAAACTGAGGGATAATCTTCTGAACCAGCTACATAAGATTCTTTTTTTTACATATTATTGCTTAAGAAAGACATGGTCTTGTATAATAGGAAGCTCCTAACACATGTTGGTTTCGATTAATGGAATGTTTCAATCAATGCAATAAGCAACTCATGCATGAAGTGACCTGGTTAATAAAAGTAGTGGAGAAAAAAAAAAACCAAAGAAATGAAGAGTATAAAAAATCTCCATGACATGTTGAAGAAGATTAGAGCTAATATGGTAATTCAGGATGAAAATTAAATAATCTTTTGTATGTTGAAGACATGAATGTTCTACATTTGGTGTTGTGTTTTTTTACTTGAATATGAATATTTTGTGAGATTTATAATTGTTTGGTTTTGATATGAAACAGGTTTAGTTTGATGAGTACTATGTACAGGTTGTTTGGTTGTTTGATTGTATATTTTATAGGTTGTTTTGTAAAAAAAGTTTTCTGGTATTTTGGTGTGACTTTTAGTGGAGACTATGGTTGTCACTGATGCAAATTTAGTGGAGGCCTTAACCACCACTATTAACAATTTAGCAGCAGCCAAAATTACCACTAATGATACACGTGTTCAGTTACAACCTAGCAAACTCCCCACAAAAAATAAAAGGCATTTTGTGTAGGGGTGTGCAAGGCTCCACTAAAACAATTTTTATGGGCAACCAAAGCAGTCCCCTCACTAAAATCTACCTTCTACTGGAGTCCCTGATTGCCTAAAATACAACAATTAGGGGTAGCCATATTTTCGTACCACTAATGCTCTCTTTAGTAATGAGGTTTATCTTAGTTTTCACCAATTCTTTTTATGACAATCTATGGATTGACAAGCCGTTTAGCACAAATAGACCTCCATTAAAATAATTAGTGATAACTATTACCACCTTTAGCGAGGATCGTGGCCTTCACTAAAGGTCTTCTATCGTGGCATCCAACTTTAGAAATTCATTTCCCTTATTGAGAAAGTATAATTCTTAACTTTATTAATATCTTGTAAAACTATGTGTAATTCTTTATTAGTAGATTGTTACATTTGTTTCTCTATGTATATCACATCTAGATCGTGACAAATAAAAAAATTATGCTAAATGGTAACTCAAAGGTACTCCTTTTTGTCTAATTAAATTTTGTTTCATCACGTTCTCTTTCTATTGCTTGGATATTTTCCAAGTTTAACGCCACTCAAGTTATTATCCAATACTTATCGTAAAACATTAATTCCACACAACTATAGTCATCTAGTAAGAATTAACTATGTCCCATGTGATAGATTTTGGTCCTTAATGCGCAAGCAACACAATCCATGTCACCACCAAAGTTTTAGCTTAGTGGTAGGTAGTAGTACTGGTAAGACTAAGGCCTTGATGAGTTTGAGTCTTGTGAGCCTTAATTGCTCATCAGTTCCAATGTTTGTATCATATGTGGTGAAACCAAGTCCCCATAATTGTTTTAACTCCTCAATTAGAGATCGCATGTAAACATTTAAATTTATTGAGAAAGTTGTATTATAAAAAAATACCCACTATAATTTGTAACAAGATTATTATGACTTTGAAAAAAGAACCTTTTATTATATATTCTTTCTTATGCCATCACATTTTGTATATGCAAAACATATATGTAAGAAATATTTACAAATGGAGCTTAGTCCTCTGTGTGTATATCTTATACTACAAAAAGAGCATATTCAAGGAATTAGTTCTTCTCAACTTCAATTTTAAGGGAAATCCCCTAATACCTTTCCCATTGTAAGGGCTTGGGCAAGTAGGTGTTATAGGTCAACGTATAAAATATTGATGAACTCCAACATTAAGTATATATGACCTTTTTTTCGACAAAACAAATAGTTAAGTTTTAAGGCTTAGATAGAAATTCTCAGGTTTCTCTCAGCATTTGAAAGAAAATCATGTTTAGATTGTTTAATAGGATAGTGCATAATTGGCATCTGTCTAAAGAAACAAGAATGAATTAAAGTTATTCAAAAGGAAGGGGGCACTCAAACAAAGGCCTAAGATTCTTCTTCTTTGCATAAATGATAATCCAATGGTACCAACAAGCTGTAGAGAGTGGCTCTTGATAAGATATGAGTATGATAACCTAAGAGATAAACTGCTTAATAATTATAAATTTGAGAACCAAGGCAACGATGGAAGATGACATAGGGTCTTAGGAGAGGAGGACAATGACAAGAAGAGGAAGAAGATGATAGGGAGGGGATAGTGAGGAGGAAGATGATGATGAGGGTTGACAGGATCCACCATCTCGGTTACTCCATGGCCTTAATGGTGGTAAGAACTTTTCTTTTCAAGAAGGGTATAAGAAGAGGTTTTGGAGGATGATATATAGTTACATAGTGGTCTGCAGTGGTGAGGGAAAGGAGATGAGTGAAAGAGACCAAAGTGGAGGATGCATATGTAGGAGTGGTGTGAGAGGCAATGGGGATGTTAAGGGTATATGCTCCAATTATAAACGATGTGATATTTCTTCTGAAAACGAATGCTTTTTTGGCAAGTGGTTTGTATCCACAGTCAAGGGAATAAAGTAGTGCATGAATTGGTAGCTGGACTGTCTGAGTTAATGTGGACCCATGTGGAGCTTTCGTGCTTGTTAGCTTTTTCATGTTGTTTCAGCTTTGGTGTGGTTTCCCTAGGTCGTAGGATTTGGCTAGTTTTTTTATGCTGGCTTCTGCTACCTTCTCTTTTATTTATTTATTCCTTTACTTCACCATTATGCTACAGTAAACGAAATGTGGAAAATTCCTAAATCAAACGGATGGCAAAGCATTTAAAAATTCGTTTTACTAATTCATTTTTAAATTGATTAAACTGGACGTTGTTAATAGGGCTCTTTTAGGCTGTGAACCAAGATATAAATAAATAATTAAATTAACAATCAGGAACTGTCTTCTGCCTTAGACATTTCTTGTTTCTACTACAGTTCTTTCTAATAGGTGGACCGGAGGCATTGCTATACGAGAAGAAAATACTTGCACACAAGTCACGTACCTACACTATTCAATTTAAATCAAAGCACCAAATTCATTTAGAAAAAAACACCAATATCATATCATTTTGGCTGATGTTTCTGTAACAAATATAGATAGCCCGTTCACATATGCCATGCACAATTCCAAACCAAAATTGCTGAGCTCTAGACCCAACTCTTGGGACCCAAAATGCATAGTATAGTTGATATCACTTAATCCAATAATTATGGCTTTGAGCTTCTTGTTGCTGCTTCAACTGAAGAAGTTGGATAAGAGGGAGACTTGTGATGCTTTCTCACATACTTTCGAGCCCAGACATGCTTTCCATTTATATAGAATTTGACTTTTCTTTGATGTTGCATTATCCCTTCCATGGTAGAGGCCGAGCGAGTGACAACCCTGGAAAACAGTACTTGCTCCTGTTCTCCAACTTCTTGCATGTAAATGGCTTCAATTATGTCTCCATACATTCTATCCAAAATTAAAATGTAAAACTAATTAACGTAATGAAAAAAAAAAAAACAGGAGAAAGAAATGGGTTGGTCATTTGGATCTATAATTGATCATTTGGATGGTGCTATATGTAGTGGCAGCGATCAAATCAACAGGGCTATACTGTACAAGGGATATAACTGTTTTAGAGTAGAGATAAATGGTTTTGAGTTTTTGAGAGAGAGAGAACCTGGTGAAGTACAGCCTAAGTTCGTTTTCAGAAATTGGGTACCCTTTCGAGAATGTCAAGAAGATGGTCCTGTCATCTGGTTCAACAAAGTCTTGCTGCTTCTCCTCGAAGACTTCTTGGTATATATGGCTCAGCAACTCATCGTATTCTTTGTTCCAAAACTCACGATGTTCTTCCAGACCACATCTTCCTATTACAAAAGAGTGGTCATAGTAGCCGTGCAAGATTGCACTAATCACGCCACCACCACTAGCCACAACTGACGGCGGCCCTGTGACAACGAAGGCGGGGCTGCCGTGAATTAGAGGGTGGCTTCCATACATCTCGGCCAGTATATCTTCAAACGCCCTAACACATACCTTGTCCAGAATCCCCGAGACTCCACGAAGAACACCGATCCGGTTTTCATAAAAGAACGCGAGGCTGATGTCGTCTCTCCCCAGTACGCTCCTAAGCACAGGGATATCGTTGAGATTCGTCCCCGAGTTGAACAAAAACTGGTCACTCTCCGTGCATCTCAAGCATTTCACAGACTCATCGGCGAGACAGTTGATTAAAGGCCCATGCTGTGACGCCATTTTGGCCACCAGATCATAGTGGCCATTTCTCTCGAGCCACAGCCACAGTGCCATGACGTGCATGGACTCGGCGGGTTGCCGTGCGAGTTCGAGGATCAGCCTCACGTAGAGAAACCGATCAATGGCATGAAATAGGTTGAATTGTTCCTTGGTGATAGTTACGGGGAAGCCCGGAATTGGACTAGCGTCGATGAAGGAAGCCGCCATTGTAGTTGCTGTGCTATAGATATGTTCGTGGGTGTTGGTGATGAAATGAAGTATATATCTACATATATATAGTTGGCGAATGGGTTTCATAATTGGTAACTTTAGAGAGGTGGCTTTATGATGATGAAGAGACGCATTCTCAAAGGGTGCATCTCTGTAAAGAAACTGTGGTGGTTTCTGGGCTAGGGTTTCAGATGCAACGTTCCAATTTATTTCTTAGCTGTATATATATGTATATATTAGGCACATCAGTAAATGTGGATATTATTTGATTAGGGTTATAATCCCTGCCATATTGTTCACCACATTTATGGAAATTCTTTATTTCAAAATATTACATTGATATCACCATATTATAATTAATATAGTAAATAAAGTCGACTATGTGATGATATTGCCGGGACGTTCATGCACTAAAATTAGGGCATTAAAGTTCTCTCTCTCTCTCTCTCTCTCTCTACATATGTTGCTGATGTTTTCTCACATGGCAAAAACAATAAAAGTAAATATATTACTTGCAAGGAAAACCAAAAAAAATTCAATATTATGTAGCTAAGAAGAGAGAATATTTTTTTATTATAAAACATAAATATGAAAAATTGATACACATGAAATGAAGATCTAAATATTTATACATAGGAGCATATATATATTGTCAACTTATTTTAATAGTTATTTTGCCTCAAAGTCTAACTTGGTAGTCCGTAAGAACAAATATGTTACGATAAAAGTCATAATCCTAAATAGTAGAAGATAAAATAATCAAAACAATCACGAAGAATACACAAGATTTACAGTAGTTCACTTTTAATGTAAAAGTTACGTTCAATGCCGCCACTACAAGTTTTTCACTATTATCGAATTGGAGATTATAAGAATTCACACAAACGCTCTCTAATAACCACCCTTAATATAAGTAAAATTAGGGCAACACAAGGTCGATCCACATACTAATTCTGTGTAGAGATAATATATGCCAATGTGATAATTAAACTCCACACACTAACAAAATGTACCCTACATTGACTACCAAGGACAATCTCTCTGAGTCTTCCAACTTTTGGTTAGTTTTCTTGGTATGCATCGTTTACAAGTTATTGCATGTATCTGAAATTTATTCAATACACACCTTAAATGTATAAGTGGCTGTAATTTTCTTGTCAAAAAAAAAAATGGTCATTCTACCATGTTGTCACCTTGTATCGGGTTATTTTGAGGCAATTTCTCTGAAGTTTCTATTTTTTCTATTTGTCTTGACCTTTTTTTCTATTTGTTTGGAATATGGGTATTCAAAACCTACTTTAGACCAGAATCAAACCAAATCAAACATAAATAGCTAATCCGATCCAAGACCAAGTACACCCTCGTCTGGCCTTCGACTCAAGACTTGAGAGGACTAGGTTTTCAATTTGGTCTAGTCTAGCCTCGATCCAACACCGAAAATCAAATTCTTCATATAATATATTATATTATTTATAATATTATTAAACTCAAATTTCAAATTTTGTTTTATGGAAAGAAAATTAGATGTTAAAATTATATTGATTTTATTTGAATCCTTGTATATATATTTTATATTTGTTTCAAATTCATATTAAAAACAAGAAAAAAAAATGATTCAGACTTGTTAGACTAGACTTGTCAATTCCGATCGAGTGATCCCCCTATGGGTCGAGTCTTAGATTTGCCAATTTCACATTTTTCAGTCCTAATTTATAGTCTGAATAGATTGAACACTTAATCTGAGTCTTTTATCTTGTGTTATATTGTGGGCTCTCCTCAATCTTCTATGAACTAGAAAGGGAAAAAAAAGAGGCAAAGTTATGGGACAATATTTCAATATTAATTGGACATGCATCCACAGTTAGCTGTAAGAGGTCGACTCTGTGGATGTGAAGAATTAAAGTGATAAAAGCCAACAGTTGTGATGCAAGGCATGCCCTAGTATGGTTGTTGTCTTTTCTTTCTTTTTTTCAATGAAATTCTTATTTATAGAAAAATAAAAGTAACAGTCATGATGAATCAGGTAAATTAAATGAGGATATAATTTTGCACTTCGTGTTGTTAGAAACCAAAGAAAAAAAGAAGAGGAATTTAATACATAGTATAAAAATTTTGAATTTTAGTATAAAAGTTCGGATTAGGGTTAAGGGTATAACGAGGATGTATTGAAATTTATTAGTTATATATACATATATGTGTATATATATATATATTATTTTTTTTTGTAAATGAAAATATATTAACAAAGAAAACCGCACAAGAGTTTACAAAAAAACCAATGGGCATACCCTGATAAGATGCACAGAAACAAACCAACCCTTAGATTATAAAATGAATCAAATCTGTAACCTCCTAAAACAAGTAATGCGGAGAGAAACTAGACTATAAATAAAAAATATTGGAGGGCAACACACAACATCCCATAGCCAAAGGCACGAGAGAACATTGGAGGTCTCTCGAGAACCCCCCGAACAAGGGCTAAGTGAGGAGGGTAACGAAAGCTGGCCTACCCGAGTCCTCCAAAAGCCCAAAGGCTAAAAAGTGGGGGGGTGGGTAACATCAAATCCAAGGCCATCCAGCTACCAGAACCAATCTCCTCCCTATAATAACTTATGATACAGGAGGAGCTTGCTCCTGATGATGACTACAACATAGGGAGACCGCCAGGATAATTCATGCACTAATTAAAATTATCTTTTTTTTTGTAAATGATATTTTATTGAATAAAAAAAAAGATACAACAATCATATAGGGCATATTCTAAGTAATAACACAAGACAAGAAAAAAACTACTAACATAAAGAAACTATAAAGGCACTACAACAGAAGCTAGGGTGGCATACCCTAATTAGCCTCACAAAGAAACAAACTGATTCAAGCACAAAACACCACAAGCCTAACTACTAAAACAAATATATAGTCATTCCTCACAACATATAAAAAAAAATGTTGAGGAAGCAGCCAATATATATATATATATATATGTTAGTTGGTGCCATCCAAAAGGGAAAAAATATGTAGTAATTATGGAGATTCTTTTTTCTTGTTGGAACAAAAATCTAAGTTCTTGTTTAGTTTCATAAACATCTCTTAGTTTTAACTCTAATTTTATAATTAAAGATGCAATAACACTATATGTTTTGAAAATTTATTTTAAAAATTTTAAAAACATTAAAAATGACATTTTTTTAATTTATAGTATGAAGTTGAAATTTTTTTAAAAAATAAGTTTTTTTTTTATCTAAATGAGAGATTAAGTTATTCAATAGAACATTAGAGTTAATAACATTAAATACTTTTTTACAAATAAGCAAACCCCTAAAAGTTAATAGATATTATTTTGTTATTTATTTATTTTTGCGAAACTTTAAAACCACAAGCTAACTATTATAAAGAGAGTTGCCATAAGGAGCATGCATTATTAGGACAGACAATTAATTACATGTGTTCGGGAGCTTGGAATATTGTGAGATTGTGAGTTTGATTCTATCTTCGTACGAGATTGTATAATTGCCTATGTCTATCATATGGGTCAGGCCTTAGGTTTTGACTTGTGACAAATCTATCCGTACACCTAGACCATGGTCTGGGTTAAAGGTTGTATGTGATTTGAGACCCTCGAGTTTTTCACGTTAGAAAAAACAATTGAATAACCATGCATAGAATCAAACCAACAAGCAAACAAACTAAAGGCTAGTTGGCTAACAACTAAGCTAACAAACAAACTAAACTAGAAAATGTAATGGGTGACAAAATCAAAGGAAAAAAAAGTACAAGAAGAGCACATACACATTTCCTTAGGAAAATCTAAAGTTTCATACATATGTTTACCCTTTTTAGTGGTGTGTCACCATATATATACCAATTTATATGCTAAAACTTAAGAAATCTTGCTAGACCTTTTAAGTCATTATTTCCAAGATTCAAGAGTGATAATTTTGTGGAATTAATTTTATGTAGAAAATATCATTAGAATAATGTCACATTAACATTTTTTATTTTTTCTTAAATGGGTAAAATATTAAAAAGAGGTAGATCTAATTAGCAACATTATAAAACAAGGATCCAAGAGATTTCATGCTAGGATCTGATTACAAAAAACATATAAAAATAACAATAGAGGACACACACTGTAGGTGGTAGAAACATAGAAAACAAGTGCGGGTCTCCTAGCGAAAACACATGTTTATCAAAACAACTAACCTATGGAACAATTCTCAATTGTTATAACAAATATGTAACCTAACATCGGAGGGGGGGTTCTTACTACCTATGAGAGAGCAATGTTGCGGATACTGGTTTAAGTTCTTTGGGCCAAAGGATAAGTGCATGGATGACAAAAGGGGAGGTTATTTACCAAGCTAAAATGCCCACAAGAAACCCATTGTTGAAGTTGTTAAGGACGTTGTCTCATTTCTATAGGTATGCCATTGTGGGTTGAGCAAATAGAGATTATTAGATCTATCTCGGAATCCCATAATTGAATCACAAAAATCAAAACAAGGGCCAAAACATGAATGGACAAATGTACTAACTCGATTAACTAGACCAAATCACAAATGAATCATAGCCTAATCTTCCAAAAAAAGAAGCCAAAAGGCCTAACACTACAAGAAATACGCTATTTAGCGACGCACTAGCAACGGATTTTTGTCGCTAATTTTTAAAATATTTTTTTAATTTAGCGACGGAAATACCCTTTCACTAAATAATTTTTTATATTTTTAATAAATTTAAAAATTTAGCTACGGAACAATCTGTTGCTAAAAAAAGAAAAAAATAAATAAATAATAAAAAACTTTAGTGATGGGATGCATTCGTCGCAAAAAAAAAATAAAATAAATTTAAAATACAAAATTCAGCGATAGGGATTCACCTGTCGCTAAAATATGAAAAAAATAATAATTTAGAAATTAAAAATTTAGCAACAGGTGACTCGTCGCAAAAAAATGAAAAAATAATAATTTTAAAATTAAAAATTTAGCGACAGGGTTCCCCTGTCTCAAAAAATAAATAAATAAATATGAAATACAAATTTTAGCTACGAGTGCATTCCCGTCTCTAAAAAAGAAAAAATATATATTTAAAATACAAAATTTAGCGAAGGGCACTCACCCGTCGCTAAAATAGGAAAAAAATAAATTCAAAATACAAAAGTTCCTAAAATATATATATAAAATAAATAAAAAATAACAAGTTTTAGTGACGGGGTTGACCCATCGCTAAATCACCGAAAAAAATAATTTTAAAATTAAAATTTTAGTGACCCATCGCAAAAAAGAAAAAAATAAATTTAAAATTATAATTTTAGCGACGGGTACATACCCGTCGCTAAAAAGAAAAAAAATATTATATTTAAAATTCAAAAAATTAAATTTAAAATTTAAATTTAGTGAGGGAATATGTCGTCTCTAAAGAGAAGAAAATTTAATGTAAAATTAAAATTAATATTCATGATTCACAAAAATTAATAAAATATGACATTACAAATTAAAATCAAAATACAAATTTTTTTGCTACTAATATAATAATTTATAAATTTCTATTTAAATTAGTAATGAAATAAAATTAATAAATATTAAAATTAATATTAATATTTATTTCCCTCTACTAACATTAATATTAAAATTAATTTCATTAAATAAGTTTTGTAAATTTTGAAGTGTAAATATAATTCTTAAAAATTTGAAAGAAAATGTTATAAATATAATTTATGCACTTTAATAATCAAAGAGGCATTCAAATCGACTAATTCGCGCGGTCGTATAAAGGCTCTTGGTGTTTGGAGGTTGGCGGTTCGATTCCAAGGTGCAGCACTTGGAATTATTGCTGAGATTAATATCCCAGCGCTTCCAGCGACACGCGCATTAGGGGAGGGTGGGGCTAGCGCGCGTTTAATTTTGGAGCATGCACTGAATTTAGTGATGAAATTTGTCCCTAAAAAATAGAAAAAAAATCTTTAGCGATGGAATAAATCCGTCAAGTAAAAAATATAAAAATTAAGAACTTTAGCAATGCAATAAATCTATAGCAACAAAAAAGGAAAAATAAATTAAAAAATTGTAATTTCAAACCTTAATTTTTACACTCTAAAAAATGTGTAAAAATTTGGGAAAAATTTATAAAAATATGAAATTCAAACTTTAATTTCACATTTTAGTAATTAAATTTATATTTTTTACTCAATTTAATCAAATATACTTTTTTTAATATTGATAACTGAAACTTTTCGTTATTTTGATTATATCTATGTACTTGTATTTATCTTTTTTTTTTTTACACATTAAAGTGAAGTGGTTAAATTAAATTAAAAATACAGATATAAAAATAAATTTAACTTTAAAATATAAATAAATAAGTGTAATTAAAAAAAATCAAATGATTGTACAAAAAAAAAATGTAACAATACATAAATAAAAATCTAGATGTGCCCCATTATAACTATCTATTAGGGGGTCTATGCGTTTTTTGGTATTTTATTATGGGCTCAAAATTTTTGTTTTAATTAATTGAGGATTGAAATTATATATATTTTTTTATTTATGGAATAAAGTATAAGTGGAAATAAGAATTTGGTAGCCCATCCAAATGGAATTAAAAAATGTGGGAAAAATCCAAATGAATTGAGCCATTGAGATGTGTTTACAATTTTAATTATATTATGAATGGGTCTAGGTGTTTTATTACTTGATGGCAATTTAATGGCATTTTAAATGTGGGTCTAAGTATTTTAATACTTGATGATAAATCTTTTTGATGGCATAAAAATAATTTTAGACTTGTATAATTTTATTTTGTGGTTCATGTAATCGTAAAAATACGTATATGGGTATGATTTTTAATAAATTGGGAAATAATGAAATAGGCATCAGTTAATTATTAATGAGTCCATAGTTTTGTCATGTGGGTTAAATAAATTATTGGGTTGGGCCCAAGTAAAGGTGTGAGTTGACAATAGTGCCTTTGGTCTTTTGACCACTGTAAAGGTGAGGGGCAATCTAGTAATTCGGCGGGGATGCAGCATGCAGGCCTGCAACCCTCTCTTTTTTCCCTCTGTTGCGCTCGAAGCTTTCCACTTCCATGTAACCTGCCAACATCCAGCTTTTTCACCTGCCATATCTCATTCTTCATCTGCATCTTTTTATTTAACATTTTTTCATAGCCCTTCATCTTCTTCTCCAATTGTTTATTTTGCATCTGGAGCTTCAACGGAGGATTCTTCATCAAGCAAGTTACTTTTCTTGCACCACTCTTTCACTTTCATTTCGTTCTTCCATTCGGGAGTTCTTTGATTATAAGAGTTATGCACTTGGATGTTCAATGAACTAATCTTCTTCTTCCTTCTCTATAAATTTATTGTTCATATATATGTATATTCATATGTACACTCAGTTATATTCCCTTCTAATCTAGCTTTGAATCACCCCAAATTGTCATTATTTTCCATTGGGATTGTCTTCCCCAATCTTCTTTCGGAATGGTGTAGCCCATAGGTATTGCTTGTGTTATATATATATATATATATATATGTATAAATCGTCATCTTCGTAAACAAGTTGCTGAATCGTTTCTCAATCATCCAAATAGAAAATGGCTTATTCGAATGAGTCTTGGGAAGCCATGTGAGTAACATCCGGATGAGTGCGTGTCTCATCCGAATATATATCAACCCATCCGAATACTACCCTTCAAAGATAGCCTTATCTGGATAGATCGTCATGGCAGCAACTTCAAGCCCATTTTCGACTTCTATACAGCCTATTCTTTGAAAACTTAAAACACAAAAGTTGTATATCTTTCTTTTGGATTTCCATAGCATCTTGAATCATCTTAATCGGAGTTCAGACGAAAGAGATGTGCCCTAAATACCAAATGTTGTCGAACTATATATTCACATTCGAATATATCGCAATAGCAGCAAACTTCAAGCCAAATTTAGATCTCCATTAAACCAGAATATTTGAAAACTCAAAACATAAAAGTTGTATATATTTTTATTGGCTTGCTATATTATCTTGAATCATCTCAATCTAAGTCCAAACAAAAAAGTTATGCCCAAAATACGAAACCTTGTCGAAACTAAATTTCTGAAACATGGTGCATCCGAATAACTTAGCCCATATCCGGATACCCATCCGGATGTGTTACTGTAGCATCCGGATATCACTCACAAGCTTGACTTTGAACATCCGGATGTCTCACCCCATATCCAGATATCACTCTCAATCACTCCCAGAAACATCTGAATACACCTCCAGCCATCCGGATACTACTCAATGCTCCTCCAACATATGCAAATAGGCCATAAACCATCCGAATTCACTTCACATACCCGAATATACATGCTTAAATCTGAATACCTTATTTAATTTTCCAAAATACATATCAATGTCAATTTAGCATAATTATTAAATAAATCATTGAAGATTATTATGATGGGAAAAATAGCATATTAAATCTATATTACTCCTCAAATGGTGAATCAAGATTTAACCTTAGATAGCATCTCCCAAAATTATTTATGTGTTATAATTTACATCTTAATCGTTGTAAATGTTATGAAGTAAGATATGTTGAATTATTTGATGATGGTAAAATACCCGATATGGGTAAATGGTGTTAAAAGTATGAATATTGAGAAACAAGAATTTAAATACATGTGGTTGGCAAATGCATACATGATGCATACATGTACATGTTACATATATATATGTTTTGCGCACCTATTATTTTGCGTAGAGGGAGAAAGTGTACCCTAGAGCACCTAGCGCGAGACGAGGTGGCCGTAGCCCGAAAAGTTGGCTCTATATTTAATTGTGAGGTTTTATGAAACTTATGCACTTTTGCATGCATCGATTTATGGCTTGAGAACCGGGAAAATTAATATTAATAATGAAATAATGCACTCTTACATGTATTGTTTGATGGCTTGAGAGCCTATGAGAATTGATAATGATATTGGAATTTTATGCGCATTTGCATAGTGATACATGGTGACATGATATATTGAGTTCAATTGATAAAATTCATGAATTATGAATCTTGTATATAATTGTGGAGTCCTTGATTACTCTTCCTGGTGTCATCATATTTTTGGATCCTATATACTATTCATTGTTTCTCGAACTTGCTGAACCTTATGGCTCACTTGATCTTCTTTGCCATTCTAGGTAAAGGAAAATCTGTTATTGGGGACGAGTCCAGTAAGACTACAACCCAAGGATAATGGTGTACGGAGACGCGTCCTAACTTTAAAGATCCTAGCTAGTGATTTGGTGAGGTTATAGTTGATGTGAATTTATTATGCTTATTGGCATGTGAGCCTCTTATTATTTTGTATGGCTATCGAGCCCAAAGTTATGAGATACTATAAATGTAACAGAACTTTAATTTAATTTCCGCTGCTAGAAATGAAATGAGTTGTCATTTTAGATTAGTTTTGTCCTATATCATCTCTATAATGATCTTCTTTCGAATATCCTATGCTGAGCGAGAATATTCGGAAGCGGGCCTTACACCCATATACTAATACATTTTTTAAAGATATTGATCTTCATTATTGAGTAATATGTTATCCTTTAGAGGATACCCATCTTTTTAAATGAATAATATGCAGATAGAATAAAAACAATATCCACGATGTTCAGATGATACGTTTCACTTGTTTTAAATTTTATTATTAACTATATGATGTCACGCTATATAATTCAAGAACTTAGTAATGTTGCTGAAATTAACCTTTAACAAAATATTAATAAAAATTTAATGTGAAACTCATAAAATATTTAAATTGATTTGAAAATGAAAATTTTCATAGTTAAATATATAATTTATAAAATTTTTAATTAAATTCAAAATTAGTGAGAGAATATTCCGTTCTTAAGTTGTAAATTAATAAAACATGAAATTACAAATTAAATTCAAAATGAGTTTTCAAACATATTTTGAAAATAAGTTTGAAAAATATTGGGGTGCAAATGTAATTCTTGAAATTTTAAACAAAAATATAATAAAAATATTTTATGCGCATAATAAACAAAGAAGATATTCAGATTAGCTAATCATGCGCGGCGTGTAAATTTTTGGAGGTACAGGGTTCAATTCTTGAAAAATGCAAGAGTGACTCACTCACTAGTAAAATAATAATTTCCGGGAGTATGTACATATTTTTATTAATAGTGGAGTAGGAAGTGCGCATTAACGGATACATAATTTTAATTATAATATCAAATATACTAAAATTTATATATTTAATTAGGTAACTATATTTTTGACTATGCTACACTCCATTTAATTGTATAATTGAAATGAGTAATAATTTTTGATAATATTTTCAGTATTTTTAGTGAAAAATATAAAAGCAAAACTACAAAGTCTTTAAATAATATTAGTGTTCACTCGTGCAATGCACAAGAGGTGTAATCACAATAAATTTAAAAATTAAATTTTAATTAATATTAAAAAAATTAATTTTTTATGACTTAATTAATATTTTAAGTGTCTATTCATATTCCTCATAAATAGTATTTATTTTTAATTGATATACTAATTAATTAAATATTTAATATTCACATAATAATGTATTGAAAAACCCATGATTAACATTGAAAATTTTATGTATTTAAAATTTATTATTAATTTTACAGTAATAGTACTTATTATTTCAAAGCAATTAGAAAATGTAAATTATTAATGCAATAAGTATTAAATGTAAATTATTAATATAAGTTTTTTGGGGATTTTTTTTTCAAACTATCATACTTTTATATATATAAAGATTATATTATATAAAGATAAGATTTTATTTAATGGATAATTTTATGTGACTTAATTAATACTTTAAGTGTGTATTCATATTCCTCATAAATAGTATTTATTTTTTATTAATTGACTGATTAATTAAATATTTAATATTCACATAATAATGTATTGAAAAATCCAAGATTAGCATTGAAAAGTTCATATATTTAAAATTTATTATTAATTTTACAAAGTAATTGAAAATTTTAAATTATTAATGCAATAAGTATTAAATACAAATTAATAATATAAATTTTGGGGGGAATTTTTTTTTTCAGATTATCATACTTTTATATATATAAAGATAATAATAATAATAATAACAATAATAATATAAGGATAAAGATAATTTAATTATTATGAATACAAGTTTTGGGGGCAAAAATTCTTTTGCAGATTATCTTACTTTATTATGTGTATATTAAATAAATATTTAATATACACAAAATAATGCATTAAAAAACCCATATTTAGCATTGAAAAACTCATGTATTGAAAATTTCATTATTAATTTTACAGTAATTAATACTTTTAGTAATTAATGCAAGTTTTAAGAGGAAAAACTCTTTGCTAAACTATCCTACTTTTATATATATAAAGATATAAAGATAATAATAATAATAAAGATAAAGATTATTTAATTATTATTAATGCAAGTTTTGGTGAGAAAAATTCTTTTACATACTATTTTACTTTATTATGTGTATATTAAGTAAATATTTAATATACACAAAATAATGCATTGAAAAACCCATAATTAGCATTGAAGAACTCATGTATTGGAAATTTCATTATTAATTTTACAATAATTAATACTTTTAGTAATTAATGCAAGTTTTGGAGGGAAAAACTCTTTGCCAAACTATCCTACTTTTATATATACTAGTGGATAACCCATGCGATGCATGGATATTGTAAAAAAAAAAAATCGTTAAAGCGAAAATTGTATAGTTTAGTGGTTACAATAAATAAAAATTATAATAAAAAAGTAAAAATTAAACAAAATAATCATGTTACAATCATGAGAATACAACAAAAGAATTACAAATTTTAAAAGATTTCCTTATATACATTCAAGGGTAGACGAACAATAAAAAGAATATAACTCTATCCCGAAATCATGTAAAAAATAAACCTAAATTAACATGTAATACAATAAGCAATGCGTAAAAAAATACAAAAATTACACGATAACAGGAAAAAAAAAAAGAATAAACGATAATCAACCTCTTTATTCTAAAATATGTATTCAATGGTAGACGTTTTTATTTTTAATTTTCACATGTATTTGTCTCATATGTGCGTACCACACAAATCCTCAATGCCTAATTTTTTCTAGTTGCATTCATATCACTCACTTGATATAATAGTGGTGCTATGTTATATCAGAAGACCAAACTGGATAAAAAAAATGGTTAAAATTTACTAAATAAAAATAAAGAATAAGAGAAAATTTAAGAAGAAGAATTGAGAAATGAGAAGAGAGGAAATGGAAGTGTTGAACGGGAATGAAAATGAAGAAGAGACAAATATTTGTTTTCTTTTATTAATTTTTCTTCCTTCAAATTCTCCAATTTTTCTCAATTTATCAAATCACATGTCACCATTAAGTTTCCTTTTTTTTTTCCCACGCTTTGCCACACAATCTGAATCTTACTTAACATAATTTTCAAAACACAAATTTAATTTGTATTTAATTTTTCCAAGTCCAACATATAGCACATCTTCGGAGTAGACCAATGGGAAAAAGGAGAATTAAATAAATGACAATAATCAATTAAGTTGAAAAATAAAATTATGACATTTAAAATTATAAAAAATAAATTTAAATTAATTAAATTGTATGTAAAATAAAAATAATTTAAATAATCAATTAATTATATAAATAATAATAATCAAATTTTCAAAATTCATTATCCATACATAACTTTATATATTTCTCCTAATAATTAATTACCATATTTAAGATAGGTCAAATTTTAAAAGAAGTAAAAACAAAAAAGTTAAAAAATAAAATTATAACATTTAAGTTATATTTAAAATTATAAGAAAATAAATTTAAATTAATTAAACTATATATAAAATAAAGATAATTTAAATAATCAATTAATTATATAAATGGTAATAGTCAAATTTTCAAAATTAATTATCCATGACTTTACATGTTTCTTCTACAATCAATTACCACATTTAAGACAGATTAAATTTTAAGAAAGTAATAAAAAATATAAAATTAAAAAGTAAATTATATATAAAATTATAATATTTAAAAATATAAAAAATAAATTTAAATTAATTAAACTATATATAAAATAAGAATAATTTAAATAATCAATTAATTATATAAATAATAATAATCAAAATTTCAAAATTGATTATCCATATATGACTTTATATATTTCTCCTGACAATTAATTACCACATTTAAGACATATCAAATTTTTAAGAAAGCAACAAAAAAAATAAAGTTAAAAAATAAAATTATAATATTTAAGTTATATATAAAATTATAACATTTAAAATTATAAGAAAATAAATTTAAATTAATTAAACTATATAAATTAAAGATAATTTAAATAATTAATTAATTATATAAATGATAATAATCAAATTTTGAAAATTAATTATACATACATGACTTTACATATTTCTCCTAACAATCAATTACCACATTTAAGATATGTCACATTTTTAATAAAACAACAAATAAAAATAAAGTTAAAAAATAAAATTATAACATTTAAGTTATATATAAAATTATAACATTTAAAATTATAAAAAAATAAATTTAAAATAATTAAACTATATATAAAATAAAGATAATTTAAATAATCAATTAATTATATAAATAATAATAATCAAAATTTTAAAATTAATTATCCGTACATGACTTTACATATTTCCTCCAGCAATCAATTATCACATTTAAGACATGTCACATTTTTAAGAAAGTAATAAAAAAATAAAGTTAAAAAATGAAATTATAACATTTAAGTTATATATAAAATTATAACATTTAAAATTATAAAAAAATAAATTTAAATTAATTAAACTATATATATAATTAAATTAAAATAAAAAATTTACTTGACAGTCGGTATTCAACGGTGTTACCTAATATCTCAAGAGTTCTCCCGATTTAAAAAAATCTCATTTTTCTGTAATTTATTTCAATTAAAATTTTATGTTAATATTTAAAAATTAATAATATGAATTAAATTTTGTCTCTTCATATACCAGCATACTTACACATTCTCCAAACACTATTTAATAATAAAAAAATACATTTACGTGTTCCAAGAATTACACGATTTTTACAAATTTAGATTTAATTAATGACTTATAAAAATTCTATTTCGGGTAAGCAAAAAACATTAAAAAATATAATAAAATATCAAAATAGTAACTGGAAATGGGCGGGAAAAATTTTGACGGCTGTTTTGTTATAATATATATATAGATATAGATAAATATAAAGATATTATATATTATTATATGAAATAAAGATAATATTTTATTTAATGGATAATTTTCTATGACTTAGTTAATATTTTAAGTGTCTATTGATATTCCTCATAAATAATATTTATTTTTTATTGACATACAGATTAATTAAATATTTAATATTCACGTAATAATGTATTGAAAAATCCATGATTAACATTGAAAAACTCATGTATTTAAAATTTATTATTAATTTTATAGTAATTAGTACTTATTATTTTAAAGCAATTAGAAAATTTAAATTATTAATGCAATAAGTACTAAATGCAAACTATTAATGTAAGTTTTGGAGGAATTTTTTTTTTCAAACCATCCTACTTTTATATATAAGAAGATTATATTATATAAAGATAAAATTTTATTTAAAAGATAAGTTTATGTGACTTAATTAATACTTTAAGTGTATATTCATATTCCTCATAAATAATATTTATTTTTTATTGATTGACGGATTAATTAAATATTTAATATTCTCATAATAATGTATTGAAAAACCCATGATTAGCATTGAAAAATTCATGTATTTAAAATTTATTATTAATTTTACAGTAATTAGTACTTATTATTTCAAAATAATTAAAAAATTTAAATTATTAATGCAATAAGTATTAAATCCAAATTAATAATGTAAATTTTGGGGGAAATTTTTTTTTCAAATTATCATACTTTTATATATATAAAGATAATAATAATAATAATCATATAAAGATAAAGATAATTTAATTATTATTAATGCAAGTTTGGGTGGGAAAATTTCTTTTGCAGACTATTTTACTTTATTACGTATATATTAAGTAAATATTTAATATACACAAAATAATACATTGAAAAACCCATAATTAGCATTGAAAAACTCATGTATTGGTAATTTCATTATTAATTTTACAATAATTAATACTTTTAGTAATTAATACAAGTTTTGGGGGAAAAAAAGTCTTTGGCAAACTATCCTACTTTGATATATATATAAAGATATAAAGATTTTTAGTTTAAATAATATATATAATTTAAAACTAAAATTTAATTAGTCAAATAATTTATATAATAATTATTATTTATAATATAAAACTATTGAACATTCAAGAAATAAAAGATTAATCTTGACCTCCCATTTTAAAAGTAAGAATAAACTTGCATACTATTGAAAAATATTTTAATTAAAAAATAATTTATTTTTTTCTTCGGTCATTGTTCTTCAAGTACTCTTTAGTTTTTATTTCTATAACTTTTATTTCCTTATTTCAGTATCTCTTATTCTTATTTTTTTAATTAATGTGAAGTCGTAAAATCAAATATCTATAAAAGAACTATATTAATTTTAAAAAGTTTATTATTTAGCGAGGAACAGTCACCCAACACTAATTCTCCATCTGCGATGGGTGACTGTCTGTCGTAAATGATTGTTGATTTTGGTTTCCTTTTTATAGACTTATCATTTTTAGTTTACAAAATATATGTAATTTAAAATTATAAATTAATTAGCAAAGTATTTTATAAAATTATTATTATTTATAACATAAACATAATTAATCATTTAAAAAATAAAAAATATTTTTTTTCTCTTCTTCTAGAATTAGTAATAAATTTATAAATTATTTAAAAATATTTTATTTATTTTTCATTCATTGTTCTTTAAATACTTTTAATAATTTTTTTATTAATTTTTTTAATTTTTCTTCTCTCTTGATTGTAAAATTAAATATATATAGATTAATTATATTTTAAAGTAGTTAAAAATATATATTTATTTTAAAATATTAATAATAGTATTTATTTTAAAATATTAATAATAAAATCAACGACAGGCAGGTGCTCGTCGCTGAATAGTGGACACTGCCGCCCCTCTGCCCAATGCGCACATTGGGTAGAGAGTCATCTGGTAGTGACGGTCACCTGCTCGTCGCTAATGGTGGCGGGCATTAGCCCACCCCCCCTCCCTCTCTCCCTCCTTATGACAGTTGGCCCCTCCCTCTTTCCCAATGCCGCCCTCCTCTTCCATTCCTCTCCATTTCTTCTCTACTTTGAATCTTTTCCTCTCTTTTTGCTCCTCATTTCATTCTTCTTCTCACTATTTTGCTCATGTCTCACTCTCATTGAAATCACGGAAGTGATTTTATTTTGCTATGATTTAGTCTTGATTAAGAAAATATGAATCTCATCAAGAATTGAAGGTATTTTTTATTTTTAGTTGCTAATTATTTGAGATTTAAATTACAATATAGAATGTTTCTTACATAATAGATATTATTTGATTAATTGTTAAGTAGTAAATAGTTGTTTATTACTTGATTACTATATTTGTTCAATGATTAACTGTTAATTTTAATATTTCTGTTATTTAAATTTATTACATGTTTATTATTGTTTATTTTACATTTATATTGTTATATATTATTATTATATATTTTGTATAAATTATTATTATGTATTATGTGATTTAAATAAAAAATTAAATTCAAAATAATAAATCTTAAAAAAAGATTTGAGCGTTCAGTAGGGGGGGGGGGGGGGGGGGGGAGATTTGAGTGTTCATTGGGGGTGGCGGCAGTTCATATCAAAATTATTTATTTAATTTTAATTATAAAAAATAAAAACAAAATTAACAAGGGGAGGGGGCGGCCGTTAGGGGGGGTCACAGTGGGAGGGCGAGGGGTGGGGGTTTAATTAGGGTGGTAGGGGGTTTAAATGTTAAATGTTAAATTTAATTTTAATTATAAAAATTAAAATTAAATAATAAATGGGGGCATTTAGGGGGGTTCACAGTGGGTGGTAGAATGGGGAGTGTTTTGCACAAATGAGATTTTTTTATTTGAAATTTAATTAAAATAAATTTTAATCAAATTTGATAATAATATATAATTAAAATTAAATTAATAATAATCACAATGGGTTTTTAAATTAATATGTTATTAATATTACTAATATGGTTGTTAAATAATTTTTGTAGGGCCAAATCAACATTTTTGACTATTAAATTAGATATTTTGACTTTAAATTTACTTAAAATAAATATTCACAAAATAAAAACTTGTGTATTAATTTTCTTGTTAAGAATATTTTTTAATTTTTTAACTTAATTTTTTATTAAATCTCTTATTAGAAATTAAAGGAACTAATTTTTTTAATTTTTTTAATTATATATCAAAAATTAAAAATATTAAATATATGTTTTCTAATTTTTTAATAATGAATGGGTGGGGTTCAATATTAATAATATGGTTGTTAAATAATTTTTGTACGTAAAAATAAAATTATTTTGCACAAATGAGATTTTTTTATTTGAAATTTAATTAAAATAAATCTTAATAAAATTAGATAATAATATATAATTAAAATTAAATTAATAATAATCATATTGGGGGTTTTAAATTAATATGTTATTAATATTACTAATATGGTTGTTAAATAATTTTTGTAGGGCCAAATCAATATTTTTGACTATTAAATTAGATATTTTGGCTTTAAATTTAATTAAAATAAATATTCAAAAAATAAAAACTTGTGTATTAATTTTCTTGTTAAGAATATTTTTTAATTTTTTAAATTATTTTTTTCATTAAATCTCTTATTTGAAATTAAAAGAACTTAATTTTTTAATTTTATTAATTTTATATTAAAAATTAAAAATATTAAATATATATTTTCTAATTTTTTAATAATGAATGGGTGGGGTTCAAGATTTAAGCAAGGTTTAACTCTAGGTTTAATGAAGACAAATCTTAACAAAATTATATAATAATACATAATTGAAATAAATAAAAACTTGTGGTCTAGTTTAGTTGCAGAAATAATTAGTTTAATGATAAATAATATGTTTAAATATAACAGTTGAGTGTCGATAATATTATTGTCAAATTAGTTATTTATTTAATACAATTTAAAAATTATAACTACAAATATAATGTTATTATTTGGTTAAAACTTTTATTACTTGGTAAAAAATTTAAAGTAGTGTATGTCTGAAAGTGCAATTAAAAATTGCATTGGTCTATAGTACTAAAAGATGGTTTTGTGAATTTTCAGAATAGTTTTATTCGCCATACATATTATTGAATTTAATATGAAAATTACGTCACATCCTAAGTAGATTAATAATAGGTGTAACCCAAAAATGGGTGGGATTACTAGAGAATTTTATGAGGGTGTTGATGAGTTTATTCAATTTACGTCTACCGAAGAAAGTTTCATAAGACTAGAAGGAAAGTTGAAGTGTCCTTGTATGAAATGCGAGTGTGTCTAAGGTTTAAATCAGTCAATGAAGTGAAAAGAGATATTTGCAAACATGGATTCATAAAGGGTTATTATTATTGGACACATCATGGTGAAAAAATGTCCATTGTGCCTCATTCGGTTATTAAAAATGAATATTATAGAGAAGACAATTTTAGGGATCAGTTTAATTCCTATGAACAGATGGTAATGGATGTGGCCGGGCCATCGAATGCACCATATATAATGCAAGATACTGGTAGTGGAAGTGGTTATTAGACTTACAATGTAGATAAACACCGAATGAAAATGCATAAGCATTTTATGATATGTTGTCTACTGCACAACCTCCATTGTATCCAAACTACGAAGTAAAAAGTGAACTTTCTGCTGCAGTTAGGATGTTGAGTATAAAGTCTGATTACAACATTCCCAAATGTGAGTATAATGAAATCATGCAGTTTATGCATCAAATAATGCCAACTGGTAATCGTGTGTCAATTGATTTTTATCATACCAAGAAGTTGGTTTCGCAGCTTGGCCTCGGTTATCAAAAAATTGGTTGTTGTTCAAATGGGTGTATGTTGTATTATAAGGATGATGAATCCAAGATGAGTTGTAAGTTTTGCTGTCATCCTAGTTTTAAACTTGTAAGAAGTGGGAAAGGAAAATTTAAACAATTTTTTTATAAAAAAATGTGGTATTTGCCTCTCATATTA
Source organism: Diospyros lotus (assembly GCF_014633365.1). Taxonomy (NCBI): domain Eukaryota; kingdom Viridiplantae; phylum Streptophyta; class Magnoliopsida; order Ericales; family Ebenaceae; genus Diospyros; species Diospyros lotus. Next base: position 31,499,977 of record NC_068346.1, read on the forward strand.
AAACTGTAGAGAATATATGCTTCTATGATTACAGCTTTGAGCATGAGATGGCATCATGAAAGTCAAAGGGAGCCTGGTGTATTGTCTCACCCGTCTGACGGGGAAGCATGAAAACATTTTGATGAGAAATATCTTAATTTCTCCGCCGATCCTAGAAATATGAGGCTTGGTCTTTGTGTAGATGAGTTCACTCCATATGGTAAATTGGGTCGGCCATATTCTTGTTGGCTGGTCATTATGATGCCATATAACTTGCCTTTTGGAATGTGTTTGAAAAGAGAGTTTCTTTTTTGACTGCTATTATTCCAGGTTCATCAAACTCGAAAAACAAGGTAGAGGTGTTCTTACAGCCTCTAATTGATGAACTTAAATTGTTGTGGTACAAATGTGTTCTGACTTATGATATATCAACAAAGAATAATTTTTTCATGAAGGCTACTTTATTGTGGACCGTTAATGATTTTCCTGCATATGAAATGTTATCTGGTTGGATGACATCGGGTAGATTAATATGTCCATATTTTATGGAGAAAACTAAAGCTTTCAATTTGAAGTATGGTGGGAATGCGTCATTTTTTGACTGTCACAGGCAATTCTTGCCTATGGATCACGTCTTTCGGAGAAATACAAGTGCATTTAGAAAAAACAGAGTTGATAATTCTTCTCCACCACCACGGTTAACTGGAGATAACGTTTTTCAGAGAGTTTGTAATTTTTCATCTATCCTCCAACCACAAAACTGTGCGATGCCTAGGTATGGTGTGGAGCACAATTGGACAAAACAGAGCATTTTCTGGGAATTGTCATACTGGAAAAATAATATGATTCGACACAACTTAGATGTCATGCATATTGAGAAAAACAATTTTGATAATCTTTTCAATACAATAATGGATTTGAAGTGTAAAACTAAAGATAATACCAAGGCTAGAATAGACCTTAAAGAATATTGTAGGTGGAAAGAACTTGAACTAATAGACCATGACAGGTTAAGTATTGGAAACCTAAGACCCAATACAAGTTCACAAGGGAACAAAAGTTAAGTGTTTTTACGTGGATAAAAGAACTTAAGCTCCCTGATGGATATGCTTCCAGATTGGGTAAATGCGTTAATATGAGAAACACAAAATTATTTGGGTTGAAAAGTCATGATTGTCATGTTCTCATTGAGCAATTACTTCCAATGGCATTTGCAGCATTACCAGATCGAATTTGAAATCTGGTCACTGAGTTATGCTAATTTTTCAAAGACATTTGCTCAACAGTATTGATAATTGAACACCTAGATATCATGGAACAAAATATACCCATAATTTTATACAAATTAGAGCGTGTATTTCCTCCCAAATGGTTTAACCCAATGGAGCATCTCCCAGTACACTTAGTTTACGAAGCAAAGGTGGAGGGACCAGTACAATACAGATGGATGTATCCCTTTGAAAGGTATGTTGTATATAATTTGATTCATTTATTTTTAAAGAAAATAAACTATTTTCTTATATTGAGGAGATCTTCGAATGATTTAGGTTCCTCAATGGTTTAAAAAAGAAGGTCCGCAATAAAACTCGTATAGAATGATCTATATGTAAGGCATATTTAATTGAAGAGACGTCCACATTTGATTCATATTATTTTGCACCAAATGTTCCATCAAGAAGAACGAGAGTCCCTCGAAATAATGATGGGGGAGATTCTTCATATCTACAAATTTTCGTGTTCAATTATCCAGGCCGTGCTATGGGAGCAATGAAAATCATGTGGATGGATGGGAAAGAGTTTGAAGCCGCCAAATTATATGTCTTGTTGAATACTCCAGAGGTCGAACCTTATATCGAGTAAGAATTAAAATTTAAATGAATATATTTATAAGTTCATACTTGGTTCATATTACTTGACTGATACATCATTTAAATTTTTCGGCATGTACATCAATCTATTGCGTCAACTATCTTCAAATATCACAGACGCAGAAATAGACATACAAATCAAGAAACATTTTCCTAAGTGGTTCCATCATCAAGTATGTTACTTCATACTAGATTAATTTTAAATTGAATTTTAGTTATACATTAAGTGATTTAAACGTTTTCTTAGGTTAATTCTAATACTCAAGTTGTTACAGATCCATTAATTCAAAACATAGGATGGAGATCGACTCCAAACGTGCGGTATTGGCCAATGTATTTCATGAACAGATATAAATTCTATATCGTCGAATGAAGTAATAGTATATCTACTGAAAATTTTGGTGTTTGTGTGTCTGGGACAGGGGTTGGATCCTCAGAGACCTATTATTACAGAAAAATTATAGACATTATTGAATTGGAATATGCAGGCCTACCAATCAAAAGGGTAGTTCTATTCAAATGTGAATGGTATGGGCTAAGTCCCCGAGGAAACAAAATCCACGATAAGTATGGTATTGTAAAGGTTCAATCGTCAAGAAGGTATACGAAATATGATCCTTTCATTTTTGCTTAATAAGATGAACAAGTGTATTACGCATCATACCCCGACACTTGCCGTGATAAACATGATTGGATGGTTGTTATTAAAGAAAAGGCATGGCCTACAATAACGGCTCCCGAAGCTAACATGGAAGAACCTTTCCAGGAGAATGAAATACTAGAACTCTCGCAAATTGATCAAAATAATGACCTTAGAGGTACTTTACAAGATCTAGATGTAATAGTCAAGGAAATAGATGTTTCAAATGTCGTTCAACGAGAAAAAGATGATGATGTAGAGGAAGAATCTATATCAGAAGACGACGAGAAAAAGTTATTGTTTGATGACATAGATAGTGATGAATTTGTAGAAGAAAATTGATATATTTATGAATATGTGAATTCACTTATATATGCTATGATATAATATATATCTTTTGTATTTTTGAATGTATGTGACATTGTACATTTTACCATATTTTTATGTTTCATATAATTATCAAAAACAAATGTCAGGACATTCATCTCCCGAATCAAGCATGGGTAGGGATAGAGGAAGACGTCGATCTTATAGGGACACACCTTCCCCAGATCCTAGTAGTGCTGGTTCATAGTCTTCTCCTTCTATCTCCACACATGTTGTCCCGTCTACTCCTTTATATCCTTAGTCATCCCACTCATGTGTATTCGTTCCCATGCCTTAGTTCCAACAACTATTTCCCTATATGCTATATCATATGGGTTATACTACAATCTCACCTTCATCCTACCCACCTGAAACTGCACCACAATTTGTCACCTGTCATGGGTAGACTTTTCATCTCCTAGGAGGTTCATACCCATACACATTTATGCCGACACCACATGCACATTCTTCGACCTCTTTTCCTGTGCAGAATGTTGAGCCGACTCCATCTGAGCAAGTTAATACCGATCGAGCTGATCACTGAGTAGAGTTATCTTGCAATCAGAACAATGATCAGTAAGTATCTTATATATATTATTTTTAATTGATTGTTTGTGATTATTATACACATAAATACAATTTCTTACTTGATAAATATTAGTTTTACAGTTTTTTTCCTAAGATTGGCCTACCAGGTGTACAATCAAATATTTGAAAAAGACGGTACACTGAAGCTTGGCTTCATTGGGATAACGTGTCTGAATTAACACGACGGATGTGACTGGACTTATTTAGCGTTAGTATAATTGCAATTCTTAATTATAGAAAGTTTGAATTTTAAATTTTATACATATTTATTCAATTTTTAGTTTTTGTAGAAGGAGTTTAAGTGGCAACCCGATGAGTGTGAGCGTATATGGATCACTTGGAATAAATCTGGTCGGAGAAGTTTCAGAAATAATTTGAACAAAATTAAAAGAGGTGCAAATAAGGGTGAGTGAATGGATCCGATGGTGCGACGACCATTTCAGGGCAAGTGGGATGAAGACAAGTATAAGAAGCGAGCAGAACAAAACAAAAAGAATCGCGCCTCCGAGACTGGTGGGTCAGTCCACACAGGCGAATCCATTCCTTTCACCGAGAGCTGAAGAATGATGATAATTAATTTTTCTACTTAAATGTAAATTTTATAAACTTATATAATGGTTTATATTTTTTTTATTTACTTCATGTATTTAAAATGCAAGCAAGGGAATTAGACCGCGAGCCCAATGAATTTGAGATTTTCAGGAGAACTCACACTCAGAAGGATGATCAAGGACAAGAAGTGTGGGTTGATAATAGATCAAAGGTCGTCGTGGTAATTATATTTATGTACAATTTAATTAACATTAAAATTTAATATTTTTTTAATTAATTGACAACGTCAATTTTTTAATTTATATATATAGGAGGCGTTCGAGAGATTAAGTGTAGAGGCATCTTCAGCATCAGCCGGCAGTAGCGAGTCGTCCTCTCCACCTACAATTGATGAATGTCAGATTTTTTATCAGGTTGTGTCTGGTAGGAACAAGAAGGGTCATGTCTACGGTCTCGGCTCTCAAGGTAGGCAGTCCTACCCGGTTGGATTGGATAGCAACTCCAGTGGTTCATATGGGTTGTTGTCGAAATTAGAACAAACAAGAGTGAGGGTCATCGAGATGAACGAGGAGTTGCATTCCGCTCGGACCTAGGTGGTCGAGGTATAAAATAAGGTTCATTCTGCTCATACTCGAATGGATGAGGAGCTGCATTCCGCTCAGACTGAAGTGACAAAGATGAGAAATGAGAATGTGCAGCTACGACAGTGGCAGCAACAGATGATGGCATGGCAGGAGTAGATGAATAGACAAATGATGGTGTTACAATAACCTGGCTCGTCTTACCAGCAACCTAGACCATGAACTCAACCAAGACCGAGTAACCAGTTTTATGATAATGAAGAACAAAATGATGATTTTAATGATGATGATTGTAACTGAATATTTATGAATTAATCGGTTTGAATTACAATTACAAATTCAATTTTGTTATTTTATAAATTTATATGAATTTTATTTTTTTAAATTAATGATTATATCAATATATTTTTAATTTCTATTTAATTAATTAAAGTAAATTGTTAATTATCATTAATTTTATTTATATATAACTTTTTTAAATAAATATAAAATATAAACAAAGTTGAATAATAATTAAATATGAATTTTTTATAATTTTATGAAAAATTATAAATTTATTTTATGTTTAACAATTTTATTTTATTTTTTCTTTTAAATTTATTTATTTAGAAAATAATTTTTTATTTTTTAATATTTAAAAATATAATTTTTATTTATATAAATTTTATTTTTTATTTATGTTTAAAAAATATTTTTTATTTATTTTAATAAAATTATTTTTGATTTACATTTAAAAAATATTTTTTTAATTTATTTAACAAATCAGCAACTGGTGAATTGCCCGTCGATGATCCCGTCGCAAACTACCCTCCGTTGCTAAAATTTAGCGACACCATATTTAGCGATGAAGAGACCCCAGTCGCTAAATCCGTCATTAAAAAATTTAGCGACGAGTTTTAATGTTTTAGCGACGAAAATAAACATAAGCTGATTTTTTGTAGTGTAAGACAGAAATAAACATAAGCAAAAACACACTCAAATAAAGGTTCCATCAAGAACAACAACTAAAGTTGGCCAAAATGAGGAATCAAATTCAAACACGTTGTTGAAGTCTTGACTAAGGTTGAATCAAAATCAATGAGTAAAGAAAAGAAAGGTTTGATTGGGTTAGTTGGGGTTAGAAAGAATACATGTAATAGAAATCTCAAGAAAAAAGAGAGACAATAAATAGAATAAAGCAAAACAGAGGTGGTAAGACATGGTGGGAGTAGGCAAAGATAGGGATGAGGGGTAGAGAGATGCGGTGAAAAAGGTTGTGCAAGGGGAAGAGGCAAAATGAGTAAAGAAAGATAAAATGGCAATGTTGAGAGTGGAAAGAGATAACCACCTAGGCAAAGAAGACAACCATAGCAACAACCATTCTAGTAACAATGGTAAGAGATGGTGGGAGTAGGCAAAGATAGGGATGAGGGGTAGAGAGATGCAGCGAAAGAAGGTTGCACAAGGGAGAGAGGCAAAATGAGTAATGAAAGACAAAATGGCAATGTTGAGAGTGGAAAGAGATAACCACCTAGGCAAAGAAGACAATCATGGCAACAACCATTCTAGTGACAATGTATCCTATGTTAGAGAGAACCCCAGGGAGGAAAATTATGAAAATGATGAGAAAAACCTAACCTTCATGGTGGCAGAAACCTCAAGCATCACTTTTCAGGCCACTACTATCTCATATCATGAGGATTAATCGACTCTGCCTGAATGCAATCTCATTGCCTCAAAACAACTAAAAAACCCCAAACCAATATTGCCAATGCCAAAACGGTCGACTATTTCTGGGCTTTGTGAGGGTTGATTGACCGTTCATAAGAACAGGCCTAAAACCTCCCACTGAAACAACAAATGGTCGATAGTCTCCGGGAACTAGTTAATCGATTTTGGGCTGCTCGAACCAGTTAACTATTTTCTCAAAACTATCGATCAACTCCCTATTACCGATCGACTAGTCTACCTCTAATCAACAGCTCTGCAAGGCCAAAGGCTAAAAACTATCGACCGATGGCCGAATACGGCCATCCATTATTGCATAAACCTACAAAACAGAGAGCATATTTTTTGCTCGAAACATATACCACTGAAGGTTTACGCCAACTCTTGGTGTATCAATGCAAGGGTTTTACCATTTTCAAAACTTTTACTTTTTGAAATTATGAATGTATAATTTATTTGTAATTTTTATTTTCAATAAATAAGGAGCAAAGAAATATTTTAAAGAAAAAAAAAGGAAAATGTGATTTTGGTATAGGTACCAAAATAGGTAGCAACTGAAATAAGGAACTAAAATAATTTTTATGTCAAATAAGAATTAATCCTAGCAAAAAAAAAAAAAAAAAGAAACAACTAAATAACCAAAATAAGTTTTATGAGATAAAAATGATGCAACAAACACCCGACTTCATAAATGATCATCATTCAGGACATACTTCTAGATTTAATGTTACTAACTCTAAGTTATAGGTGCATAATATATACATGAAATGTCTTACACACACATATGTTATGTGTCACATGCCCTTGATATGCCATAATTTATAGCAACCTAATGTCGTAGGGCTTAGTTTTCCAACACCCATGTGACTAGGGGTGTGCAAACGGTTATAACCGAACCGAATCGGCCAAAAATCACTAACCGAACTGGTTGTTATAACCGAACTGAACCGACCGATAGCACAATATAACCGAACTAACCGAAACCGAAAATAACAGACTCTAAAATACGCTACCCGAATCGGTTCGATAACCGAAGTTTTGCCTATAATAATAATCGAACAGGTAGCCGATCACTATATAACCGAACCGAACAAGCTGGTTCAGTCGGTTTGTTTGGTCTAACCGAACCTTTGAAAATCTACTGAACCGACATTCATGGATTCCTAACCGATCACTACCGAACATTTTAAGTAGGAAAGAAAGCGTGAAACAAAGTACAAGTGTCAAACAAGTCGGTTCACATAAGAAAGCATGAATTGTACTCAAACTTCTATTCCAAAAAATAAAGCATGAATAACTATCTCTAATTTGTAAATTAAATTGTTCACACTGGCTATTTTGAATACTCTAATTGTAAGTAAACAAAGCATGAATAAGTATCAAATGAACAAAATACAATTTAAGAAAATAAAAGCACTTAACATCAAGGACCTAAACCCATACCACTACACTGCTGCTGTAGTTTAAACTTCTTGAAAAATGATGCATTGACATTGAGGTTGCCAAGACCAAGAGCTGGTAAATTAACCACTCCATTTTTCACCACAACGGCACAACCTGTACAAATTATATCATAGTTTCAAAACCAAAAAAACTAATAAAAAATAGTGAGTTCTACTAACTAATGAATGCATTTTTAAAGCTCAATAAATAGTAGAGAAGTTTTTGTGCAGTTGTACAAGTTCATCTAAGTAATGTACTAATGTAAATGGACTGGAGGCAGTAACTCTGGGTGTGCTAACGGTTTTTCAAAATAAGCAAAATAAATACACAATCCTAGGTGATGAGTGTGCTAATTATTGTCAAGTTAAAAGACAACGTGCTATGTTCTATCATCATCCAAAATAATCAAAAGAAATAAATAAATCCAATACAATTTATTTATGGATGTATGCTACAGTATGTTGGGGAGGGAAGAAACTTGGACCAGAAGAGGACCACAGTACATGCACACACTTACACACAAGAATTGGAGTATAAAATTAACAAAATAAATAATAAACAAATACATTAGTAAAAGACCAAATTCTAACTGAGCCGAAAACTGAAAACACGCACCCCATGCATCAATCCCATCTTCTACTAACATCAAATGGATAGCCCAGGCAAGTCTTACACAATCAACAAAGCCATCAACAATTGGATCATTTACAGAAGCTATCACCTAAACAACATAATCATGAATTCCAAAAAATAAACAAATTTCTTTCAGTAATTAAAATAAAGAAGCAACCACCATTTACAATACTTATAGTTTCCAAAAAAAAAAAAACAAATCTCTGGTGTTGCATTCAGAGCATCGAAAATTAAAATTGATAACCATCAAAAGGCTGTAAGTAATTTGTGCAAAAAGTAGAATAGAAACAATTCAAAAATTATAAGGCAACATGGGACATGAACATTGGATATCCCTTCAACTAGTCATCAATAATTTTCCACCAAAAGAATATCTCTATCAAAAGAAGCAAAGTTACCTGACTTGTTGCACTCAGCCAGTGCTCAAGGCCAAAAGGCCAAAAACCAAAATCTAGACTTGCAACAAAGTTTGGGCTTGCTCTCCCAATCCAGAAAACAGTCATCTCATGAAAACAATACAAAGAAAATGTGTAATGAGTCATGACTCCTAACTTTGTCTTGCTAGTCCAAAAAACCCTTAAACACAATCAACCAAAGCAAACCAAATAACCAATAGATAACAATACATGTCATATTGGAGAAGTCAATTGTCTAACCTTCTAAAAACACATAAGAAAATGGCCAGATACTTCTAAAAACACATATTGGAGAAGTCAAAAGAATTAAAATGCTATATATATGCTTCATTCTAAATTTGTAAAATAATGCAATAAACAAATATTAACTAATGCATTAAAGACATCAAAACAGATACTGAAATTGAAATATTGAGAGGCACAAATTCTCTTACTTACAAATGCATGAGTCTTTAAAATCTAAATTTCCATTGGTGCGGGGCTGTCAACGGTAACCTTTGTCAATTCTAAAACAAACAATACACAAAATTAATTAAATAATTTAAAAGTAACAAGTATTAAACTAAAAGTAAAAAAAAAAAGAGTAACAATTAGTTTACCTTCTTCAAGTTGTTTAACATGATCCAAATCTTCTTCAACACTCATTGGGGTGGTAGATGACCGAATCCAATCTTACGTACAAATCAAACTTTCAACCACTTTAGGAGAAAGAGAACTCCTAAATGGATCAAGTACTCGACCCCCTATGTTGAAGGCAGACTCAGACCCAACAGTAGAAACTGGAATTGCCAACACATTCCTAGCCATAGAAGATAGAATAGGAAACCGATGAGAATTCACTTTCCACCAATTTAAAATGTCAAAGTCATCAATTACCTCCTCACACACTTCACTAAAATACTTATCCCATTCCGAAGGCACAGTTGTAGACCCACTACCATTGGCATACTTAAACTTTTTGAAACGAGAACTAAGTAAATTTGTTTTGCCAGATTTTCCCTTCTCAACATTCTCCACAATAGATAGAGTAGACACTTGAGACTGCTCTCCTGCTTCACCTTGAGGCGTTAATTTTTTCTTATATTCTTCATACAAAACATATACGACATCTTTTAAGGATAAAACTATAGCAACCCCTTTCTCATCTGGATACATCTCCTGAAGTGCATACTCCATAAACTCTAGCTTGTGCCTAGGATCAAGTACCACAGTAATGTAAAACAAGTGATTTATTTTTTTCGGATCCCCCTAATATTTATCAAACTTTTCTTTCATTTTTCCAACCATCTCACTCAACTCAAGATTATCACCCTCTTACCACTCATGTAAGAGACTGTGAACGGTATTAATCTCATGGAAAAAAGTGTTGGAGGTGACATATGAAGTACCTGAAACCCGCAAAGTAAGCTCATAAAACTATTGTAACACTCTAACAAATATTTTGACTCTCGTCCAATCCTCTGGCTTGGGTCTCCCATCAATAGTAATAACTTGTTGCAGGTTATTATTCCAACTACTTGTACCAAGATCAAGCATAAAACATGGCTCTTCCTCATCAAACCTCTCAAAAGCCCTCTCAAACTTTTGAGTAGTCTCTATCATCAAGTATGTGGAGTTTCACCTAGTTGCAACATCCAATGACAATAAGCCCTTACATTTTATTTTTTCCATTTCCACGCATTCTTTGAATTTTCTTAGTTTTGCTGGAGATTGCCTAATATATCTGATTGCATCCCTAACTCTTGTTATTGATTCATCTAACTCTTTTAATCCATGTTGCACAACCAGATTTATTATGCGAGCCACACCTAATATGCAAATAATGGCCATTCATAATGCTAGCATCCCATTTTGCCATTTTTTTCTTAAAGTTATCCACAACAACATCATTTGAACTAGCATTATCTACTGTCAAACTCAAAACTCTATCAAGTTTCCATCCCATTAAACACTTCTCAATTGCCATAGCAATGGCATCACCCTTGTGACTATATATTGGACAAAAATTTAAAAATTTTTTCTTCAATGTCCAATTGTTGTCAATATAGTGTGCCGTCAATCACATATAATTAATCCTTTGAATGGAGGTCCATGTGTTAGTGGTTAAGCAAAATCTTTGACATGAATTTTTTACCTCATTCATCAATTTTAACCTCTCTTCATTGAATAATTCAAAACAATCACGAGAAATTGTCCAACGTGAAGGAATCCAAAATTTTGGACAAATCACATTAATAAAGTGCCTAAACCCCTCATTTTGGACAAATTTGAAAGGCATCTCATCCATTATCACCATGCGAGCTAAAACCTTTCTAGCAAGCACTTGATCAAATCTCCAATTCACCAATCCCATACTCTCCCCCGTTGAAGTTGGTTGCAAGTTTAATTGCATTTGGTGGGTTTCCAAAGCATGATGGTGTTTTTTACATGTTCCCATATGATTCCTTAGAGCCGTAGTCCTATTTTTTTCAGGATCACAATGGAACTCCCTAGAATAATAGTTGCATCTCCCTTTATCTGACCCTCTGAATTTGTAAACTTTGTAAAATGATCCCACACATCTGACCTAGCTCTTAATGTTTTTCTCTTTACCTTTCCTAGTGATGTTGCACCTCTATCAGCTTGAGATTAGTTATCTTGACTTGGTACTATTGGTGTAGGTCTTGAATTATCATCCATACTAGGGATGTTTATTGTGTGACTGGTGTCTTCTTCTCTTACCATCTAAAATTAATAGAATTGCAAATTTGTAATTAATATTTATTGTATTTAAAGAGTGAGTTTAAATATATTCTAGTTGTTGTCATTTGATTTGTGTCTCAGGGAATGAAAAGATCTCACATCATTTATAAGTAAAACAATTGAGGAATTATGCAATCTGTTGAGTGTTGACAATCTGTTGGCAGATTGTTTTTTGCTTTTATTTTTTTTCCCTTTCCTTTTGATTTTAGTTTCAATGGATTCCTGGATTGAGGCATTATGTGGTTTAATTTGAGCTCGATAAAGGCATTTTCTTTAATTTGACAATTTGTTGACAGATTATTTTTTCTTCTATATACTGTATGTGGTTTAATTTGAGCCCAATGAAGACATTTTCTTTATTTATGAAAGCTTTGATTGTTCTAATACGTGTGTTTATTTCATTCTGTTATTGGTGTTTGTTGTGCTATCTTTTGATAAAGCCTTCATATTAAAAATCAAACATGAAAAAATAATCATATCTTATATTCTAATTGTATAATTTGTATTGTGCCCTTACATACAACATACATTATTTTAATAAACACACACATTGCCAAAGAAGGTAATAAAACTATACAATTGATGCAAAAAGTATTAGCCAACTATATCATTTTTATAAATGCACACAATAAGAGACAAGCAGTTTGAAAACTTATGGTGTTTATGAAAAAGTAAAAGGGGAAAGAAATAACTAAATTATTATTAGATTTGTTGGATTACTACTTTATTCATATTTTGACATTTTTTTTTTAAAGTTGTTAATGCATGTGACATGACATTATAAGACATGATTTTATTATTGTTTAACTGCAAAAATTTCAAGATCACAACATAAGAATAATGGATTTCTTGTGGTAATTATTTTTAAGAGTGACATCCAACCAACCACACAATATAAAATCATTTACACGAAAATTTTTCAGATTAGTGGACATCAATAGATTCAACACAACAGTGACATCCAACCACATAAAGTATAAAATCATTTACACGATTATTGCTCAAATTAGTGGACATCAATAGATTTAACACAACAGTTACATGATGACATCCAACCACATACAGTATAAAATCATTTACATGAAAATTTTTCAGATTAGTGAACATCAACAGAATAGATTCAACACAACAGTAACATCTAACCAAAAAGATACTTAAAAAATAATTGAATGTTCTATTGACTCATCAGAACAATTTCAGATTAGTGAACGAACAAAAGAGAACAGAACAACAGTCAACAAAGAACAAAATAAAAGCATTTACACGAAAATGTTAAATAGTCAACAAAGAACAAACTAAGGTAAGTTACCTTTAACCTTTAGGAATGGACGGACGGACGGCTAAATTACTTTAGGAGTGGACGATGGACCGTGGACAGATGCCAGTGATATCTGCAAAACAAAAGAATAAAATAAATACAGATAGATAGAGGCATAGAGCAACTAAGAAAGAAAGAGAAAGAGAGAGAGGGAGAAAGAGATCGCTTGAGAGAGAAAGAGATCGCGCGATGAGTCGATAATAGAAGTACAACTAACCTATTGGACAGCGGTGGTAACGAAGGACGGTCGAAAGCAATCGACGACGATGGTAGATAGCGACAGCGACGGTAGGGTTTTGGTAGGGGGTTAGGGTTTCAATTTCGGGCCTCTCTCTCTTTCTCATCGATTAGAAATTTGGAGAAAGCTCGAAATGCCTTCGCAGTCCCCTCACGCACGGTTAACCAAAGCCATCACAAAATGACGTTGTTATGATACACAAAAACGATGTCATTTGATCATTGGTCGACTTTGATTAATCGGTTCATCGACCACCAAATCGAGCTTATATTTAACTAATCGAACTGGATAACCGAATCGTTCCTTGCTAATCGAATACCTAATTGAACCAACTGGGGGTAACCGAATCGGTAACCGAGCCATATTTAACCGAACTGACCAGTTCAGTCGGTTCAGTTCGGTCTAACCGAACCCTGCACACCTTTACATGTGACACTTAAGCTTCTCAATTCAGTGATAAGAGAAAGCCTAAGTTCATCCTTAATACTCCAAAATGTAGTGTTAGATCAAAAGAACATAGAAAAGAATGGCAAAGGAAACACTCAAGGGTGTTTTGGAAAGGGCTCTTATATATTACACTCCAAAATAGTACACCTATCTTGGATGCCTTTATAAATGAAGTGTTCCCCTAGTTATAGGCATCGATGAGAAGATTGTGTGGCTAAGGTTGTGTGTCACATGTCACTCATCTAATTTACATGCGAACATATTTACATAACTTACTATGAAATTCTAGAAATATCTACAATATCTTACTCTTATTTACAATCTTCTAGGGGATATCTTACTCTTCTTTACAATCTTCTAGGGGATATCCTCGAATCTTCTAAAGAACTCTAGTGTTTTGAAGAATTTCTAGAACCTTCTAGTATCATCTAAAATACTCTAGATAATTCTAAGATGTTCTAGAAGCATCTAAAATGCACTAGAAAAATCTTCTTTCTACTCTTATGTTTTAGGTGTAATCTCTATTATAATTAAGTAGTTGATATAAACACCTATTTATGTGACTTGTGACATCTTCCACCACTCATCTTTCTAACATTATCATAATAGCTACACTAATGTCTTCAACGTTCTCCTTAAGTCTTTAGATTCCCAACGTGCTTCTTTCACCAATAATCCTCTTCATTTAACCAAGTACTCCTTATAACAAGGTATGCCCACTTTTCAAATCTCTTGATCTACAAAAACTTCTTTCACTTCTCTATTAAGGGATGGGGTTAGGATGGATGTTTCTTGTTTTGGCTTATCTCAACTTGGGTATTCTTCATCTTGATGGTATGGGTTCAAGTAACTCACATGGAAGACTAGATGTATTCTTACTTTGAACAGTAAGACCAAGTGATAGGAAGCCTTTCCTACCTTTCATGATATTTGAAATTGACCTTCATATCTCCTGATCAATTCTTTATTCACTTTTTATAATGACTTGCATTGCTGAGCTAAGAGCTTCACCTTTACAAGGTCACCCCATCTGAATTTAGATTGGCCTTCTTTTCTTGTTAGTCAATTTTTTCATTATCTTTTCCACCTTTTCTAAAGATGAGTAAGCTAAATCCACTTGTTCATGCCACTTCTTAGCAACTTTGAATGTTGTTGGACTATTTCTTTTATATCCTCCTACAAAGCATGGATCTTGATTGATGATGATGATAGAAGAAAGTCACGTGTTTCATAAATGAGCTCGCATCTAGAAAGTCTTTTAAGTTTTGGGAGTTCTTCTAACTCCATTAGTGTCATGTAGTAAGGTATTTTAGCAGGTGGTTTTACCCTTAATTCCAACTCAATCTTATGATTAACCTCACACCTCCAAGGTACTTATTTGGGGGTACATTTGGTATGGTGTTCTTATAGTTTTCAATAACCTCAATCACTTCTTCAAGTAACTTCTCATCAAAGCAAGGAGCATCACGCATCCTCAAGGCTACCAAATAGATGGGCTGTAATGACCCAAATCTGATTATGTAGTGTTTATTAAGCTCTAAGGTTGAACTAGTAAGCAAAAATGTGTAGCCAATAGCTTTTCATAATTATTTTCTAAGTATTTGGACGTCTGGGTGTGGTGTATGCGAATATATTTAAAAATGTATTAAAATATATATTGAAATATCCGAATAGGACAGGAGGCTATTTTGATAGTCAAAGAGATATCTAGATGAGGGTGCTTTATATTCGGATAGGGTGGTGAGATATCCGGATGAGGAGACCTTATATTCGGATGTAAGTTGAGGCATCTGGATGGCTAGATGCGCATCTGGATAAGAGGGAAACCATCTGGATGGTTGGATGCATATTCGGATGTCTCTTTGATTTTTTGTGAATTACATCCAAATATGGGAGTGTAGCATCTGAATATGATTTGGTGATATTCAGATATGGCTTTAAGTATGTAAGTCTTGTATCCGAATGAGGGGCTTAGCATTCTAATACCTCCTTAACCCATTCGGATATGCCTTTTTGCTTGTTGAGTCTTATATCCGGATGTCCCTCTCTACATTAGGATATCACTCACATCGATTTGGCCCAGCTTTGTCTCTTGCATTCGAATACCTACTGTAGCATCCGGATATCACTCACATAAGCTTTGCCCAGTCTTGTCTCTTGCATCCAGATGACTCTTGCCATATCCGGATGCCACTCACAATAACCTAGCCATATCATTCGGAAGCCCTCTCTCACATCCAGATGTCCTCCATTGTTAGCGAGTTCCCAAGCCATTTTCTCAATCCAAAACTAGCTTTTCAAGAGACATGTTGGAGGAATTTTTCCTCTCAACTTGCCACGTATTTTTACCCACTTTCCTTTACTTTCTCTACATATATATATATATATATATATCAAGTGTTGAGAGAAGAGAGGATTATTAACAGAGAACATTCGATAGAAAGCAAAAGAAGAAGAAGAAAAAGAGGAAAAAGAATGAGAGGTTCAACCAAGCTTCTGGAAAGTTCATTTCAAGCAAGCTCCCTTTCCTTTTTTCCTTTGTGTATGCAAGCATCTTCCCCCCATTACCTTCTTAATAACCAATGTGCAGTTCGTGAGAGACTCTGCCTTCTTGAGAATGGTTTATTTTCCTCATTGTTAAGTGATGTTAAATTACTGGTTGTAGTTGGGTTCTTTTCTGATAAGCTTGTTATTAAGGTTACTCCGAACCAAGTTTATGTTCACGAACGCTTTTGCGTGTCGAGCAACCTTCGGTTCAAGTATGGGTGTTGGTCGTTCCCACCCAAGCGAGCTTCGACTCTAGTTACAAGTATAGCTTGCCTTCAGGGTAGCAACAAGTTTGTGATATAGACTTGGGTGCTAGTGCTTTTTTATTTGGGCCCCAAGATCCAATATGTGTATATCTTTGTTATGAGATTGGCACATGTTATTTATATATGATTGGTTGACATGCTTTGCATGAGTTTTTGGCACTTGGGTGAGGGTATTCTTTAGCTCCTTATTCCTGTTAGCCTTTCCTTCTTATATGCTTGCTGAGTTTTGTGACTCACTTTTACTTATCTTCATTCCAAGTAAGAGCAAGGCCAAAGTTGAGGGTGAATCTAGCGGTGCCGGACCTACCTGAGTAGACAGTGTACAAGGTAGTCCATGTTGACCATACTATGGGGTAGAATTTTTTCTTTTGAGTTGTTTTTTTTTTTTCTTAGTTGGCTTGTATGTATGTAAACGTTGTAGCCCTGTGGGCCAGTTGTGTTTTAAAATGCATGCTTAGGTTGTAGTTTTTTCTTTCATTGTCTGATTTATTATTAGGTATATGCGAATCCAGGTGTGCATGCATGACAGGTCTATCACTTCCCATTTGTTTCCTTTTTCCCTTGGGGCCACCTGCTAGGGTTCTTCGGCTTGGTTGGGGGATCCGGGTAGGGGTCCCACATCAGTTGGTATCAGAGTCGATTTGGGTTATTTAAGTTAAGTTGTCCCTGTACACCTAGGTTGTTCGGTAGAGTTAGGTTATTTTGGTATTGAGTTAATCTTTGAGGCTGTATTTTGTTTCTAAGTATTGTTTTTATGTAGGAAGCATGAATACTCGTAGTGGGCGAGGACGAGGACGGCCATGCCGTGTGAGCCGTGGGTAAGATACTCCTTCACCTGAGGTGCCTAGAGACGTTGGTGGAACGCAACAACAGGGTACTCCGGAGATGTAGGATACCTTGGTGGGCATTCTGGGTGCAGTGGATGTATTAGCTATAGCGTAGTTGAGGCATGTGCAACATGATCAGGAGCACCATAATCCAGGTCGAGCATCTCGTTTAGAGGCATCTAGTGTTGAGGGCAGCTCCGGGGGCATCCTTCTCAAGAACTTTATGGCCTTACATCCACCCAAGTTTAGGGGAGGTGCAGATACAACAGAAGCAGAGAATTAGCTATTGGAAATGGAAAAACATATGCGACCTATGGACTGTACAAAGGGTCAGAAGGTGCGATTGGGAACCTTCATTTTGAAAGGTAATGCTGAACATTGGTGGGAGACGACCAGGCAACAGTTTGCAAACCAAGTGCCATCGTGGGTTGAGTTCGAGACATTATTCCTCAAGACCTACATTCCTGAGTGGGTTCATGAGCAGAGGGTTTACGAGTACATTGAACTGCAGCAGGGAAGTATGACAGTAGCGTAATAAGAGACTGAGTTTGTGGCCCTCGCATGATATGCTCTAGAGTTGGTCACACTAGAGTCTCGTAAGGTTAGCAAGTTTGAGCTAAGTCTACGCCCAGAGATACGTCATGCCATGGCTGGAGTTTGAGGTGAAGATTTCCCTACAGTTGTGCAACACGCCTATGCCATAAAGAAGAATATTCAAGGGGCCAAGATGGAA
Source organism: Diospyros lotus (assembly GCF_014633365.1). NCBI lineage: Eukaryota > Viridiplantae > Streptophyta > Magnoliopsida > Ericales > Ebenaceae > Diospyros > Diospyros lotus. Next base: position 31,517,868 of record NC_068346.1, read on the forward strand.
CAGGTTGCCATGACAGAAAAGTGATTTGGGAGTGGTAGCAAGAAGAAGAGCTGGGATTCAGGTTTCAATAAGGGAGCAGAGGGTGCTCTAGTGTGTAAGACTTGTAACCGGAGGCATAGGACTAGTGTTAGATAGCTCAGGGGAATGTATGTTATCATTGTGGGTAGCCAGGTCAAGTGTAAAAAGACTATCCACGTAGATCTATAGCTGCATTAGGACAAGAGATTGTTTGCTATCGTTGTGGCCAACCAAGTCACAAGGCTAATGTATGCACCCAACCAACATCAGTTGATGGATCGAGGACTAGAGGATAAAGTCAGAGGTCAGCCCAGAGATCAACCACTACTAAGGAGCAGGGAGTTGTTCAAAGACCTGCCACTATTGCCATTGCTAACAAACCTCAAGTAGCAGGCAAGGTGTTTGCATTGACAGCAGCAGAAGTGACTGCTCTTATCCCCACCTTATAATTTATATTATTTAATTTTTTTTCAATGCAAAATTGGTGGGGCATTTATACTCGCCATTGCACGAGTGTATGTATAGCACAAGTTTAATTTTTCGGATGAGTCCGGGTTAATTCATTGGGAGATTTGTTTATGGTAAGATGAATCACACCTGAATAGATCAGTTTGTGTAAAATGGGTAAAAGTTTTGGAAAGATTTATTTGCATGAGGTTTTTACAAGAAAAGAATGTTTGTGTATGGAAGAGAATCTTGGGACAAGGCAATTCTAATGCCAAAACCGACTGAACCCCGAATAGACAACGAGATAGTAATATTAATTTGAATTAAATTAAGGATTTACCAATAAATATAATTCAAAATAGTGATAATTCTTGATTAAGCAATCTCCATACATGGCATGAGAGATTCTAAGTTAAGCAATTACCATAAATTGATTTATATTTCACAGATAGAATTTAAATTTAAATCAGATTAATCATTTGGGCTTGGGTATGAAAGTATTTCTAGGTTTAGCAATCTCCATACGTGGCATGAAAATTCTAAATTAGGCGTATGCGCCAATCCAAACTCAAAGATACACTATACACACATTGTTTAAATTTAAATCAGATTGATATTACACAAATTGAAGTTCAACTATCTTTGGGATTCATTGGCACTGGACGTTGTCCTTACCTTGCCCAAGTTAGATTTAGCCACATATCTTCATTTGAAAATTAATTAACAAGAATTTAAATGGTGTAATTTAAATGACGAAAATTAAATAATGGGAATTAAATTACAAAAATTTAAAAGATCATATTTAAAATATAGTATTTAAAGGACATAAATTAATTACTGTAAATTAAGTTGCATTAATAAAAAGGCAGAATTAAAATCAATTGAAACTTAAAGGCAAGAAAGAACACAAAAGAGAAGACAAGAGAGAACTCAATAGCAATTCTCAAATAGAAACTCTAAAAACACAAATATGCTTTGATTTTGAAAAAAATTGGATGGTTACAAGTACAATCAAGTGTATTATTTATAGCCCACAAGATACAATGGAGACCACACAATTATCTAATTTAATAATACAAAGATAAACAAAATATTTAAAAAACTTCCACAAGTTGGGTCTTTAGTTTTGGGCTTAGGCCTTCCTTGTGTTGGATTTGGGCCTTCAATTCAATCTTCATTTTCTACATTCAATTTGGGCTTGCGGTTGCGTTGCTATTTGGGCTTGATTTGTATTTCAATTGCATATGCGACCAAGCCCATTGTTGGGTTTTCAAGTGTTGCTTCACGAATGTGGCTGAGCTTCAATTGATTTGAGGAATCCATATATATGTATGTGGCTGGGCTTCAATTAAGCATGCAATTCATATATTATATATATGTATGTTTATATGGCACACATGACTTATATGCATTATATATAGATATGTATTATATTCATTTCTTTATTATTATTATTATTTTTATTTTATATATTTTATATATATTTTTAAACATGCACACAATCACAAAATGTATATTAATATTCAATTTAAACCAATTTTAAGATCAAAATAAGGGTAAAATTATAACAATTTTTTTACAAAATTGACCACTAATCACACCCCCCAACTTAAACATTTGCCATAACAATTTAGATTTTACACTGGCCAGTATTTATTCACAATAATTGCATGAATATAAAAATTTCAAATTCAAAACCAAAATGCATATAATAGAATCAGTTATCTGATATACAGTTGAATATTCCAAATTAGATTTTGGTCAAAGGTCATAAAATCTTAGAAAAGACAATCAGGATGACCAACACAGAAACTTACTCCTTCGAAGTTTCGACTTGAAACCTTATTATGGATTTTCTCTAAAAAAAAAAAAAACAATTCCTCATGTGTACACACAAGGGGGTGCACCAGAGTAAATGCAAAACAAGTTCGAACTTGGTGTCATCCCAAATACAAAGAATGTATTTTCATGAAAGAACAAGGAAATTGACATAGTTTCATGACTGGAATAATGCCCTAGATGAATAACTTCTGAATTTAGACAGAATTCCCTACTCCAAACTCGAATCCTGAGATCACATGATTTATAGCATCAAAAGAGACCAGATCAGGTTGTAATGGGGCTATGAGGTTAATATGGGTTGCCAAAGAAAATGGTAAAGTGTGCAAAGGGTGGTTCGAGATTTTTTTTTTTTTACACTAATATCAAACTGGACATATTGTTTTCTTCAGTGTTTATTTTGAAACACTTGTACTGAATAGGTAAGAGAATTTTCTTTTTTTTTTCTTTTTTCTTTCTCTTTTTTTTAATATGAAAATACCGAGATAGACTGATTCCCAAAGACACACTAGATTGGACAAACTTCATGTGGTTATAGGTTAGATAAGGGTAAGAAAAGAAATTGTGTTTAAAAATGGTTCAAGTGGGCTAATAAGTGAGGTTAATGTGAAGAAAGAAAAAGGTTAATAAGCCCAAATTGAAATAAATTGATCCCCCTATCATGCTTCTACAAAACGATGTTACTCCGTCAACTAATTCAGAGCTTGAAACAAGCCAAATTCATCCTCTATCATGCTAGACATTCAAAACAAATTGATGTTTTGAAATTATTGAAAAGATGAGATAAAAAATAAAGCGCATTTAGAATAAGTGTTATTTCACTTAGAATCAACGTTTATTAGGCTCAAATACTTACTCAAGTAATAGTCTCCACTTCTGTTGAGAGATCATGTAATGTGCTAATCATCAAATTACCATTGTCTTTGACTTTATGACTGATAAACAAATTTCTAATAGTTGAACACTCGATGAATGCAAATCACCTATTCTAATTCCATACATATATGTTTTGAAATATGAAATCAATGCATTCATGTTTCGTATTGCAAACTTAACTGGCTATCAGTGTATAACTCCAAAGCTTTAGGGATAGCATTATTTAAAGCACACACATTTTTTTTTTAATTTTTAATAGGAGGAGATAAAAATAAACAATTCACACAAAACTACAAGCATGCAATTGCAAATTCACAGTTAAACATGGACCAGATAATTCATAAATATACCTTACCTCTCAACTTGAATTGCAGTAATAAAATAAGATTGTTAGAAATACTTGTAACTCCAAAAGTCTAAAAGTTTACTGTGAACTGCTAAAACTTCAACGAACAAGTGAGAATACCCTATATATATTCTTTTTTTTTTCACACCAAAATAAAAGAAAATTCATGCAAGTCATAAAATAAAGAGATGCGTCTCAAGAGTACAAAAAGTACTCCTCACTTAGCCATTTTATCATAAACTTGCCTTACAGGGATAAATCTAAATTAATCGGACTCCTTTGACACTTGCTTCTGATTGCCTTATACTAGTTTATCTGCAGTTTGTAAGGATCATGCTATGAAACATAAGCATGTAATTTCTCTAGCAGCTCCTCAATGGTGGATACGAAAATGAGAATTTTTCTTACTGAAAGAGAAATGAACTTTTGGTCCACAGCCTGATCAAGAAAAGAAAGCAACCCATCGAAAAAATAGTTAACATTTAAAAGTTCAATGAGTTTGGTATGGAGATTCATCTTGGACCAGGAGATTATACAAAAGATTTCTTCAAGTGTACAAAAACCTCTTGGTAAAGCAATGAAGGTGTCTGACTGACAAATCTTACAAGCCATGCGCTCAGACACATAAGTCGTTCTTATAAGTTGATCGCGTGTAATCCCGAAAATCTGCGGATTAGCCAAAGGGATTGGCATTACACCTACCACATATGATTTTCCAAGATGTGCAGCTTGTGAAACACATTCATTCAATCCATGACTTCCCCCTCCATATACCAAATTAATTTTTTTCTCTCTCAATTTTAGACCAAGTTCGCTTGCTACAACTGTGTAACAACTATCGCTCCTGAGTTGAGAGCCACATGGTACACATATGGTATTGATTCGATAAATTAGCTAGCCTTCCATTTATGTTAGTTCTTTATGTATGCCCTGAAAGTAGAACTAGTTAAAGAGGTTTGGCGATTAAAAGTAGCTACATAGGAATTCAACAAAAAATAAACATAAACAAAAATCATGTGTATATACAAGTAGTTGTGATTGTGGCTCACATCTTCCTTTGATTTTATGTCCAGAAACAACTTAAACACCTTCCATGAAGTGGGGATAGGCTTCCCATCCAATTTTCGGAAAAACCCACCCATCAATAATTTCCAAACAACACCAACCAATGGCTATTCTATATTATCACACATAATGTAAATATCTCAAAAAGAATTAAATTACCTCAACCAATCTAGAAGAGAAATCTAACCAAATGCTTGCACTGGCGTCGCCTCCCTGGCTACCACTTTACACCCAAAATCCTATTTTTAAGCCTCTAGTGTAACGCCCCACTTTTTCAAATACACAATGATGTAAAATATAAGCCAACATCACCCCGAGCGTTATGGAAACCCTTACCAACGGAAGCATTGGATTGAACCTGCAAGCTTAATCAAAGATAAATGAAGGGGTTTCCACTAGATTTCTTTTACAAGAGTAATAAATGCACATGGCTTTCCAATACGCCAAAAAAATGACTCATCACATCATTGTAGGTACAGACACACACCTTTTAAAACCCTGAATACCCTAGCTGCTATTCACAATATATTACTTAGGTTACAAGGGTACATAATGAAACCAAAATCCCAAAGCTAGCGAAGCTCCACCTCCTTGCCCACGCTTTGATCTTGCAACCTGAAACATTTGATACTTCTGACAAAGCTGGGATGATGAATGTCCCAGGGGTATGAAACACCCGAGTTAGATTATTACATCTAAGTGAGTGGTAAAAAAGAAAGAAACAGCGCATGCAAGAGCAAAATACAATATAGTAGGAAGTCTCCCTTAGTCACCATCATCCTTGCTGGTGCTTGTGTGAAACATCTCAGCCTCACCTCTAGGGTAAGCCCCACCTCTAGGCACGTGATCATGGTCCAATCCCTCATCCTCACCTCTAGGCACGACCGCACCTCTGGGTACGGGATTGCCCCCCCGATCATCATGATGTTCCCAACAAGTGGCCAACCATCATATACCAGTTCCCGATCCACCAATAGCAACTATCACCAAACAACATGTTGAAAACAAAGCAGAAAGAATATGTACAAACTAAGGAATATCAAGTAGGCACGGCCTTACCTGTAGGCACGGTGCACAAACCAAGGAAAATATGATATGCAATCCACAAACTACGAGTAAGAATAGTCATGTTTAATCCCATCGACAAAACACAATAACAAATTCTGTGATGCAAGCAAAATAGGAAAGAAATGCTCGAAAATAGGGAAACATGAGATGTAAGCAACAACCATCCACAAGTGGAAACCAAGAGTGATCAATAGGAATCAAGGAACATGCATAAGAACCTATCACAAATGAAACCAAGAATGATCAAGAAGAAGCATGCACGAGAACCACTCACCTCGATCGTTTTCCCTTCGATAGCACGGTTTTATAGCCCGGTTTCAAGCACTAGGGGTTGTTCTGTAGAAATCACATATTTCGGTGAACCAAACCTTAAATATTTCTACATGGGAATTGTAGATAATTAAATTAGGAGAACCATGGTGAAAATTTCAGGACAAACGGAGCCCGGACGCGCCCTCACGCGCTCTAGGAAGGGTGGCCACGCGCTTCCTCCTTCCTTGTTTTGGATTTTGCAACCTAAGATTAAAACAGCTATATGTTGCTCATTTTAACTCCGATTCACTCTTTGTTTGAACCTACGGACTCCTCTTTTTGTGCTCTACGATCCTAAGAAAATGAAATTAACTTACCTTTTCTGTTTCCTTTCTGTTTTGGTAGTTTTCCAGCCAGGTCTCTCTTTCCTTTCTTCTTTGGTTTTTCTTTGCTTTTTCCTTGCACTTTCTTTCTTTCCTCTTTCCTTAGCTTCACGTGGCCTTAATTCTTTCCCTTTATATAGCCTTTAAATTTCCAAATCCTCAAGATTTCACTTGGCCTCCAAGTTACTTATTTTCCACCCTAGTAATAATTACACTTTGAAATTCTTGCAATCTTCTCAAGCAAGCCTCCACTTCTTCCAATCCTAGGCCACCAAATACATTTTCAAGATAAGCCTTATCATCTTCTTTCCTTGCAAGCAATTCCTAGCCAATCCTAGTCTTCCAAGTTTAGACTTTAGGATAAAAATCAACCATTACAACTTTTGAATATTTTTATCTTCCTATCAAGCTTCTCATTTCTTCCAATCTTAAACCTCCAAATATTCCCTCATGTGGCTTTAGGATAAGCCCTATTATCCTCTTCTTTTGCAAGCCAATACAAGGCTTCCAAATTAAGTATTCCAAGTTAAGCCATTCCAAGACTTTTGGTGTAAGATTAATCATTACAACCATAAGACTTTAAGACTTTAGGAAAATTCCCAACCAATCCTATCTCTCCAACACATGGCTTCTAGGATAAGGATTCACCATTGCTAATATTCTCATTCGTTGGAGACAAGCTATCTTTTTTTACAAGTTATGATATTTGCTTTTGGGTCCTAAAACCATTTCCCATTTACACTTAAGCCTTAAACTTTCATAAACACTTTATTGCAACATTCAACCTTTACATTAAATTTTAGGGTATTACATCTAGCATGCTCCTCGAGCCCTAAAATAATTTCCAAAATATTCCCCAATTTTCTGGCATTTTTCCCATTTTTCTCCTTTTTTTAGATTTTTCTTTATTTTCTTTTTTCTTTTTTTTTTCTTTTCCTTCTCATCTTCTTCTTCCTTGCCCGTCTGGCCACTGCCCGCGCATAGCCACCAGCTCCACCGGTCGGCCGTCCCCAGCTATCGCATGACCACCACTAATGCCAGCCACATTCGTTGCCATCAGCCGGCCACCTGTGCGTAGCCTGCATGCATAGCAGCGACGCTGTTGCTTAGCCTCTGTTGCTACTGCTTTAGCTTCGCCTCTAGCCACCTTCGCTGGCCAAGACAGCCCTCGGGCGTCGCCCACAGTCACCTCACTACGACCACCGCCAATTGTCTCCCTCACCGCTGTTGTTGCTTCTTCAGGCCATCGGATCCTTGGCCGCTGCTCACGCATCCAGTTAACCACTCCACAATCGGCCAACTCTCACTCTCGTGATCTCTCTTCTCCCTCTTTGCTTCACTCATTGCATTTTGAATTTTAAAATTTCAGTAAGCTTGGGCTGCAATCCACGTGTATCCTCATATATATATATATTACACATTTAACCCATCAACAATCATTAATTGCACTCCAACTCTCCTTTTTTCCACTTAGGAATTTTAATAAATACACTTGGACCCTCCAAGCCTTAATTAATTATCATCAAGCCACACAATATCTTGATTTATTCAAAATTAATAATCGGCATTTACTCAATAAAGACCGATTTCATCCCTATGCCTTTAGATGACCTTTATTCCACCCAAAAACACTTTAGAGTTGCCTTACACACAAAATCGGACCACCCCTAGGATCTATTCGACTTCCCAGAAATTCTTCATGATCATTCGGTACTGTCAACAATTCGGGCTTATATAGAAATTATTCTGAAAATTATTCCCGACCTGATTACTTTCAGGGTCATTAGTCTCACCTTAAGATGCTCACCAATCTCATGCCCTCTTCTTTGGACATCCAAGTCCCAGGGCATTCCCTGTCGTCGATTCAATAATTTTATTAATTAATTTCTCAAAATTCATTTTTTGGGCTCTTCGGACTACCAGGTCCTTTAAAAATAATTGAAAATTTTATATTTTCCAACACCATGTAATATCGAGTGTTACACCTTACCTTTAAAGGACCATAAACATTGGAATGCACTAACTCAAGAACATCGGCTTTTCTCAATGGAGGATGCTTATGAAATGAAATTCTATTTTGCTTTCCTACTAGACAATGAACACGTCTCTTTAACATTCCACTTGTAGTTCTAGGAAGCAACTTCTTTCTTACCAAACAGTTAAGCCCTTTTTCACTCATATGACTAATCCTCCTATGCCATAATTCAATTGAATTTTCATTTTCTGCCATATTCACTACTCCTTTAGATATAGATACTTCCATCATATACAAATTGGAGTATTTGTTTCCTTGAGCTATAACAAGGAAGCCTTTAGTGAGATTCCATTTTCCCTCACTAAAGGTATTACAATACCCTTCATCATCAAGCTTATCGGCTGAAATCAAATTCAAATGCATATTTAGAGCATGCCTAACATCCCTAAGCATCAACCTTGTTCCATTACTTGTTTCCAAGCAAACATCCCCAATGCCAACTATTTGAGCCAACCCTTCATTGCCCATCTTCAGTATCCCAAAGTCACCAGAAGTATAAGATGTGAAGAATTCCTTTTGTGATGTCACATGAAGTGAAGCACCGTTGTCTATCACCCAATTAGTCTCATAACTAGTAAGAGTGATCACATCATCATCGTGAACAACAAGAAGATCATCAGTGATCGTAGCATTAATACGATTATTGTTGTGATGATCTTTCTTCTCTAGTTTCTCACTACTAGCCTTATTCTCTCTTCTCTATTGGTAACAATGCTTCTTAATATGGCACTTCTTACCATAATGATGACAATCAACATTCTGGTATCTAGATTTGGACTTGTTTTGGCTTTTATCTCTACCATTCTTACCTTTGTATGTCTTTCCCCCTCTTTTCAGTGAACAAAACTTCAGATTGTGCTGACGAACATTGAGATCTTCTTCTCATCTCCTCTTTAAGAACACCACCCTTAACTAATTCCATGGACACAACACCATTGGGGGTAGAATTAGTAAGTGAAACCCTAGAGGTCTCCCAAGAATCTAGTAGTGTAGCAAGCAACCAAAGTCCCATCACTTCATCATCAAACTTGACACTCATAGCAGACAGTTGATCTATAACCCCTTGAAATTCATTCAAATGATCAGCCAATGAATTTCTTTTTCTATATTTCAACTGCATTATCTTTTTCAATAAGAAGAGCCTGTTGTTACCACTCTTTGAAGCATATAAGGTTTCCAGCTTAGTCCACAATGTTCTTGCATTTTTTCATTACAAATGTGATTATAAACGTTGTCATCGACAAATTGCTAAATGGAACCACATACCTGTTGATGCTCAAACTCCCAATCTTCGTTTGATATAAACACTGGTTTTTCAGTACTAAAAATTGGCAGGTGCAACTTTTTCACAAACAAAAGATCTTTCATCTTATTGTTCCATATATGATAATTTCAACCATTAAGATAAATCATTTTACTTGTATTCACCTCCATAATTCAATCAAATCAAACACACAACCTAACTCTGATACCACTTTCATGGGAGAGAGAGAGTAACCAAAGATTCACATATTCTCCCTATTTGATTGAACTTGTGAGGAGTTAACACAATGGCACAACAAACACCATAATATATGGAGCACAAAAATAAATTAAGTAAGAACAAAACAATTAACGTGAGAGACAAGCAATTTTTAAGTGAAAAACCCCTTCCAATGTGAAAGGGTAAAAATCACGAGATCTAATGGTCCACTCCAAAAAACTCCACTATGAATAATAAGTAACCACAAGTGATTGTTCAGCAGTAACAGTAGGAACACAACCTCAAATTAGCTAGCTATCATGAACAACTTCAAAGCATAACACAAAAGAGAGACTAGAGAGATATCACCAAAATTAGGCTGCAGTTACAGAGTACAAAACTAGAGTTGTAGAGCTCAAATAAACAATCCAACCGTCAAGTTGAAGTTCTAGATGTCCTTTATATGATGACAAAAAAATCGGCCCAATCAAACCATGGATGTCCCTCCAATCCGCAGATGATCAAAAACTGTTCGCTACTCTTTAACCTAAAAAATTCTAAATAGCAAAACTTTTATTTTGAGACCAATAACTGGAGCTGAAAACCTCAAAATGTTAATCTGGTCGATCAGAATGAAGAACCAGATGTCTTCTACAAACCGATGAAAAATTAGCAAGATCAAACCACGAATGATGCCTTGATCGATCACTTGATCAAACTTGTACACTTCACGCGCCTCTTCTCCAATTCTCCTCTCTTTGTTAAAGATTGTTGCACGCACACGCCCTTCTCCTTTTATACTAAAATTTTAGAAACCTCTAAGGGTTTTGGTGTAATATCCCAAATTTTAAAACTCAAATATGATATAATATCTGAGATTATTAGGTTATAATACTTGAGAAAATATGTCCTTTCAAGGGATTATAGAAGCCTTGAGACAAATGAGACAAAGGTTCAATTTCTAAACCAGGGGTAAAATCGTAAATATTGAGGTTCGAGTAAAAGTGTAATTTACCTGAAATCTTGTGGTATTAGTGTAATTTATCGTTTCTTCAAGGGCTAAAATGAAATTAAAAAAGTAGCCTGGGGACCAAGTTGCAAGGGGTCTAAGTGCAATTATCTAAAAAGTTTGAGCCAAGGTGTAATTCTTGGAACATCGCGACTGGATCATTAGGATAATGAACTAAGCCAACTAAACCATTTGGGAGTCATGATTGCGAAATCCAAACTTATTCTAATATAGTTAAGTCATGATTGCGGATCTCAAATAACATTTGAGCCACATTTGGATCATTTTCAAGTCTTAGCCTTCAAAGTTTCCTAACCTTATCCTCAATGACACATGACAAGCAACCATTGGGCACTTGAAAGATAAGATAAGGTCACATGATGATTCATAATGACCCCCCTGAGGTGGCATCGTGTGATTGGCCAGAAAAAGCTTACTTAGTCTCCAAGTTTGCTAAAGTCTCCAAACCTTATCCCCTAAGGACATGTGGCAAGCATTCATTGGTCATTTGGAGGTAGGATTTAAAGCCTCATGATGATCTCTCAAGGTGGTGACGTGTGATTGGTCCAGGAATTATTTAAAAAGTTTGGGCCAATGTGTAATTCTTGGAACATCGCAACTGGATCATTAGGATAATGAACTAAGCCAACTAAACCATTTGGGAGTCATGGTTGCAGAATCCAAACTTATTCTAATATAGTTAAGTCATGATTGTGGATCTCAAATAACATTTAAGCCACATTTGGATCATTTTCAAGTCTTAGCATCCAAAGTCTCATAACCTTATCCTCAAGGACACATGGCAAGCAACTATTAGGCACTTGAAAGATAAGATAAGGTCACATGATGGTTCATAATGACCCCCTCTGAGGTGGCATCGCGTGATTGGCCAGAAAAAGCTTACTTAGTCTCTAAGTTTGCTAAAGTGTTCAAACCTTATCCCTAAGGACATGTGGCAAGCATTCATTGGCCATTTGGAGGTAGGATTTGAAGCCTCATGATGATCTCGCAAGGTGGCGGCGTGTGATTGGTCCAGGAAGGCTATAAATAAAGCTATAGGTTTGTTCATAAATCATTCCAAGCATTTCTAGAGAAAATCTTTATTAAATTAAGGGAAGAAAATGGAAGAGTTTTGTTCTTGAGAAAGAGGGGAGAGTTCTACAAAAAGAAGAAAGAAAATTGGTGGAGAATCAAGAGAGAATGAGCCTCGCCGGAGTTTTCAAGTCTTTCTCAAAGTTCATGCCAAACAGTCAGAAAACTGCTAGGAAACCCATTTTCGCTTGTTGTAAACCCTGTTTCCTAAGATAATCAGTCAAGTTGAGTGTTTCTTACATATTTGTCCTAGATCCTGGTCATTTTGGCTTCATGTGGGTAAGGGTATTAATTTATGTAGCATGTTTTTCTTTTGAACCGAGCATTTTCCTTTATCTTGTCATGCATAATCGTGGAGTGTGTGGCTAGTTGATGTCAGGGCCTCATGTTAGACTGTTGAAAAATCATGGAGATGTGAGAACGTGATGGATCAACGGGGGTGATTGCAACACCTCGGCGTCTCTTCCACACGGGCGATTTCATGTCATTTGTATAACTCATTTACATGCATGTTTTCCTTCTTTGATGCACTCACTTAGATGTCATTATCTAACTTAGGTGTTTCATACCCCTAGGATATTCAACGTCTCAGGCTTATCAAACGTGCCAAGTGATCCAGGTTCTAGTTCGAGCAAGGGCAAAGAAGTGGTGCTTGGCTAGATTTGGGTTTTGTCGCTAGTTTTGGGTTTTATTTCATTACGTACACGTGTAATTCAAGTGATGTATTGTAATAGTTGTTAGGATGCTCAAGTTGTAAAAAGTAGGTGTGGGTGTCCTACAATTGTAATACAAATGATGTACGAGACATGTGATTGTAATACCATAGATTAGTGGGTATATGAGATATGTGGTACTATTGTGGTGGTCATGATCCCTGTGTTTGTGGTGGTCTTGCTCATGGGCCAAATAAATTTTGGGTTTCTCTACATAGGAAATGACCCAAAACCCAAACAAAACCATCCTGGGTCACATGAGTTCCTTGATCCAAACCACATAATACTACATCACTTCATTGCCACTTCTATTAATGTCAAGAATGGTTCCTTCCATTTTGTCACATCTTATCATTACGTGGTGTGCAATGAAAAATATCAATTTCAATCTTCCTACTTTCATCTTGGATAGAATGTATTGATTTGTCATCGATAAATCCAAGGGTAAACTACCTTATGGCATGATTGTTTGTCAAATTATGAGCAAAACTAAAGGAACATTTCAAAATGAAAGATCTGTACCACATTCTTCTTTTGACATGAACTCCAAACAAACTCTAGTAAGAATGAAATTCAAATGTGTTGATGGAGTATGGAAGATGCCTAAAAAAAAAAAAAAGTTGAGGCAGATAAGATTGATGAAGCATGACCTTCACAACCTCTTTCATCATAATCGTTTTTAATGAATTTATTTACACAAATAAGGGAGATTTTTTTAGTCATTTTGCAACTTCTTACAACTTTTAAGCTTTTCTTTTGCCAAACACCTAACTTTTTAACTAATAACTTAAAGTATATTTTATCCAAACATTTTATTAGTTGAAAACTCTATATAACTTAAAACTTTTAAACTAAGAATTAACTTAAAACTCTCTTTAAAAAAATCTAGGGAAAGGGCCCTTACACTACTACCACCCATTTACCCTAATATATAGGATAGCCCCACACATGCATAACCTTCATGCACTAATGAATCACACTACTATAAATAAATAAAGTTACCATAATCAATGTTAAGATGGGTAGTTAATTGGTAAAGAGATTTTTTTTTTTTAATTTTTGTAGATAATGGGATTGAATTTTAAACACAAATTTTGTTGAGGGAAGTAGACCTTGATTGTAATGTAGTGCATAGTGTTGAAATATTAGCCCAAAAGAAAGCTTGAGGGGGGGTGAATTAAGGTGTACAGATTTTTTCACAAATGAAAATATTGTTGAAAATAATAAATATAAGGAGATGAAAGTTAAGAGAGATTGCAGTAGATATATAGTGGTTTAGCAAACGGTCTACATCCACTACCTTCACTTCTCACAAAAAAAAATTCAAAATCGCTAATTGGAGTACTTTTTGAAAAAGGTAAGCATTATTCTCTATACATCTTGTGTTTTTGAGAGCTTAACACAAACCTTACATGGTTGCTTATAGTGAATGAATAAAGGAGAATGATAATGAAAATACAAGAATCTCACTTAAGGTAACACTTAAGGTTTTTTACAACAAGCTCTCGATAAGGCTTTCTCTAAAATCTATGACTTAAGAATGAGAAATAAATAGAATGGTTGCAGAGGGGTTTTTTAGAAGAAGGTAGAACTTGAAGCACTTGAATGTTTAAAGTTTTTAGCTCTTTCTCTTCTACTTCTTCATTTTTCTTGTCCTTTTATAGGTAGAAAAGTTGGTCAATTGGTCTTGTACTAGAGTTGTAAAAAATGGGTACATCAGCATGTTTCTCATGCTTTGAAAATGACCCAACATGTCCCTTGATTAGATAAAACAATTTGAAATTTGAAATAATCAACCTGCAACGGCAAAAAGACATTAGATGAAAATTTGAAATGATTTTTTATCCAAACAATTGTTTTCCAATGGCTTGATTCTCGAATTTTTTAATTAAGGGTTTTCGATACTTGAGTATCGCGAACTTGGTAATCAACTATTGTATAATGCATTTTTTCATATTTCAATATTTAGCTTCAAGTAGTCAGGATTACTTTAGATAGTCGAGTATTACTCTTTGGTAGTCGAATATCTTTGAGATTGAGACTTTCATACATTCTGTGCTATAATACAATACTCGAGTATTATATTTTTGTACTTGAGTATTTTTGGATTGTATTCAACCAACATTCTCTGCTACAATACCTAACTTGAGTATTGAATCCTTATACTCAAGTATTGTTGTTCTATACTAACAAGCATTTTGATTTACAATGTAAGACTTGAGTATTATACTTCAGTGCTCGAGTATCCGTTACCAACACAATGATACTCGATTATTTACTTTTAATACTCAATTATTTAATTAAATACCCAATTATATTATCATTTAAACCACATATTCTTCAATTTATTCTTGTCTATACCTCAAATACTTTGATAATTCATCAAACTTAAGTATAATTGTTATGTTGAGCATCGAAATCATTATGAATCATGCAAATAATTCAACACATAGGACCATAACTATGCTCCTTAGTGGGGCTAAAATGATAGATTCATTTTCTTAATAATAGCTATAACGCATATTAGATATTTCTAATAACAAAAAAAGAGAGGCTAAAAACAAACTTTTATTGCTCCAATTGATAAATTTGGTCTCCCACACGCCCTATTTCAGTATAATTTTTTGGTATCCTAAGTCAATTAGTTAGTGTCACGTAATTATTATTAAGCCAACTTACTAATATTAATTAAGTTTTGATGATTAATAAAAATTGTATTTTCAATATACAAATTATAGTTTTTTGATGATTAAAAAAAAGAGTATTTTTCTTAAATATAATTATTTTTTTTATTAATTTTAAAATATTTTGTTATAGTATATGTATTACCAAAAATACTATTTTCTATTAAAATTATTTACTAAATAATTTTAAATGCATAAAATTATATAAAAATAATTTTTACAAAAATTTGGACAAAAACTAGGCTCTTAGTATGCTAAAAGTCAACTCTTGATGTCCTAACAGTCAAATTTTTTACTGTTAAAAAATCTGCCAAATGAGTGCCAACGAAAGTTGACTTTTGCTATCGAAAGTTGACTGTTGCTCAAGTAAGAATCGTCTCTCATCCTAATGGTCAGAATTTTGACCGTTGCAATAGTGTCCAAAAATGTTTATAAATACCCCAAACTCATTTTAAAGACACCCAAATGCTCATATTGTATATCCAAAGCATCTGAAAACTTTCAAACGCTTTCAAACAAAACATCCAAGCAATCCAAAACTCACGAAGTATTATTGCACATCTACCGAAGAATCACAAAAAAAGAGGAGAAAAATAGATCGTAAAACCGAATCTAATCTTTTCCATTCAAATTGAGGTCATCGTTTATTTATTTATTTAAATATTATTATCTTGTATATTTTGTGTTTAATTGCTTGTTTATTTGCGTCCAAATGTAGACAAATTATTTGTAAACATTTAAATTATCATTGATGATTGTATAGGTTTTCTAAAACTATTAAAATCTAGGTGAATCTAGTTTTTAAGGTAAGTTAAGGTGAAAACCTTGATGTAGTGCTTTCCTAAAAACCGTTGAAACCTATGTGTGTATCTAGTTTTCAAAGCGATGTAGTGTGAAAATCTTGATGAAATTGATTTAGTGGAACCCCACGGGTGGTTAAACATTGTAAGAGTAGACTAGGTATGCGTGAAAACACTAAACTACTATAAATTGTCTTGTGCATCATTTTATTTATTTTTACTATATTCTATGGTGTGCATTTATCATTAATCACAAACATAATTTATTATATTTATCAAATATATATATTCTTCAATAAAATCATTAATTAAGAATATTTATTAAAATTATAAAAAAATTAATCACTCAATTCACCCATCTTGAGTGGCCATACCTTAAGGGACCAACAATTATAACTCATTATACAATATTTAAATATATATATTTTAAATAATTTATATTTATTATATTTTGATTTTCAAATTTAAATATTTTTATTAGTTGATTTTATTGTAATAATTACATTGTTTTAACACCAAATAACATAAAATATTTAAGCATAAAAATTAAATATAATAAATATGCATTATTTAAAAAATGAGTGTATAATAACCCTAAATTGCATTATTGTGTTATATTGTGAAAGTAATATTGATAAAGTACTGTTTGATAATTAGATACCGAGGGATGCGACGTTAGATTTGATTCATCCCCTATATTTAATTTGGAGAAATAATCATTCAAAAATTAAAAAAAAAGGTTTTAAAATAAACTTAATTAATTAATTTCAATGATTTATTAATTTTTGTTATCCCCAATGATAAAATCTAAGGAAAAAGGCCCATGGGGGGATTTGGGTGGGAGAATGTTGAGAGACTATCAAGTGATTAAGAGGTTAGTTAAGTAATCGAGAGACTATTGAATGACTAAAATGTTAGTTGACTAATCAAAGAAGTTAGTTGAGTAAATGATTGAGAGACTAAAGTTACTCAAGTAAACTGAGTGGTTAGTCTAGTAACTAACCAAGAGTATAATTGAGTGATTGCTGGTCGAGTGACTGACTAATCGAGAGAGTATTTGTCGAGTAACTTGGCTAAGTTAGTCGACTAACTAAGCGAGAGATTGAGGAATATAAGGTTGAATGACCTTATCAAGTGATCTGATTGGACGCTTTTTTTGACGTCATTGAGAGACCCTTTTGAGAGAACTTCACATGTCACTTGCTCATAAGAAAATTCATATTCGGGAGACTTTCGTGGGCCACTTAAATCCAAAAGCCTTTTTCCAAACTATGCGGGAGATTGTTTTCAAGATATTATAGACTTTGAGAGACTTGAACTCCAAATACAACTCACACAATATTATGAAGAATAGGTCAAACACACATTTGCGATGCCTCACTGGAGATTGTGGATCTCCTTCCATCATCTATTAGTCTTTTTGTTCCTATAAATGGGAGACTTTTTTCTCAAGTAAAGACATGTTTACGATTCTACTCAATATAACTCTACTTATCTTTTACTTTTTACATTTTGAGTATAAGACTAACTTAAATTATTAGAGGGTTTATGTAGAACACTCGTCCGCAATTCTAATTAATTTTTTTCTTTGCAAGTTTCTCAAAGATTACAATTAAATCACTCTTCTACTGTAAATAAATTTATTATTAATTCTAAGTAACAATAATTTTATTTTGACAAAAGAGATTCTATTTGCTCTTTTAGAGATATAGAAATAAAGAAAAAAATAAAATTTTTTAAATTATTTTGTAAATTAGTCAATTTATCAGTATTGTTATTATCTTATATAAAAAATATATAATAATACTAGACAAAGTCTATATTTTTTAATAAGACCGGACATAATATAATCCTATCACTAAAACGTGACATGACGTGATAGTCTTCGATTATTATATAGGGATATGATGTTTCGAAGAAAGACCGCAAACGGACGGCGCAGATGACACAAAAAGCCAAACCAGAGCTCAATTCCGCCACTCTCTTCTTTATCGTCCGATCCATTTCTCTCTCCTTCTACGCTGCCAAGTAACAACGTCGATCAAAGCTCGCGCCAAATACAAAATCTCTCTCTCTCTCTCTCTCTCATCTGGTAAACAGGCATCCTCCTTCCTTTTCTCTCCCTATAAATGCTCTGTTTCTCTCTCCCTCTCTCTCTCTCTAGGTTTTGCTTGCTAGGGCTAGGTTTTTGCTTGCAATGATGTAGTGTCTGTGGTTCAAAACCAGGATTCCGGCGACAATGGCGGATGCTCCGGCCAGCCCCCCCGGAGGAAGCCACGAGAGCGGCGGCGGCGGCGACGACCACAGCCCCCACTTCAACGTCCGCGAGCAGGATCGCTATCTCCCAATCGCCAACATCAGCCGGATCATGAAGAAGGCCTTGCCCTCCAATGGAAAGATCGCCAAGGACGCCAAGGATACCGTCCAAGAATGCGTTTCCGAGTTCATCAGCTTCATCACTAGCGAGTGCGCACGGGGTTCTATATATATATGTGTGTGTGTGTGTTCCTCCTGCGTATGTGTGGATTTTCAATTTCTTACTTTAGGATTGTGAAATAGGGCGAGCGATAAGTGCCAGAAGGAGAAGAGGAAGACGATTAATGGCGACGATTTGCTTTGGGCAATGGCGACGTTAGGATTCGAAGATTACATTGATCCGCTCAAAGTGTACCTAACTAGGTACAGGGAGGTGATTTTCTCTCTCTTTGAATTTGTATGGGTGTGATATATGGTTGCTCATTTGAAGAACTGGATTGGTTACTGGTTTACCGTTAATTGGCTGTTCTGATTAGGAAGGGAAGGATAAAGGTAGAATAATGTAAATTTGTTGTTGCTATTTTCTATATACTTTTTTGTACATGTTAATTTCTGAACGTTTCTAGAACTCAATTCTGCTTGGCCAGCTTATTAATAGGAACAGTTCAATGGGAGGGTCACTTTGTATGCTTAATTTTATCTGCAGCTGAATAACTATTAGCTAATATTCTGTCTGACTTTCTGTTAAAGTGCACACTTGTTTTGACTTTAAACTAATACCAGTTTTTGTCCTCCACTTTTGCTGGGTTGTTTTGTGGACTGATTGTGCTTTCTCAGTTAGAGGTATGTGAGCCATTTCCTCTCCAGAATTGCTGAAGTTTGTTTTTGGTTAATTGCTGATACAGCCAGTAACTTGTGCAAGTTTCTACAGGGTGACACTAAGGGATCTACTAGGGGTGGGGATGGATCCTCAAAGGAGGTAGTTGGTGCTCAGCTTCCTCCAAATGCACAGGTGTGGCAGCAAAGGGCATTTCTTTTTGACACACGACTGCAATAAGTTTAAAACTGTCTCCTTAAATTTGTTTGGATTGAGCTCCTACTAATAATTTTATTTTGTTGTCTTCTATTTGCATGTTGGTGGATAAATATTGCAGTTTGCTCATCAAGCTTCTTTTACACAAGGCATGAACTACTTGAATTCCCAAATTTGAAAGTAAATCTCTCTCACAGTATATCTATCTGTTTCTGCATGTGCTTGCATGCATTCTCATGCACTGTTGACATTAATAAAATTTATCCTTGTGGAGTGACCATCAATGTATACCATAATATGTGTTATGTGTACCATAATATCCTTCTTCCAAATGTCAAATTCTTTGGAGATTTTTTGATAGCCATGAAAAATAATCATCTACTTAATCTTTTTCTCGCATTTCAATTCCTTCTACGTGCTATCTAGATAAAAATATCCGCATGCCCTCCATGTAAAGGAATCGTCAGAGGTCCTCCTCTCCATAGTGGGTAGGGATGACAATTGCATCATGTATTGGGTGGGTTTGCATCAACCTTGCCTGACTTATAGGCCAATCTAAAGAGGAAACTCTCTTGACCCATGTAGCAAGTTTTGTTATCAATTTTGTACTTGTTTATTTTTCTTGAGTAGAACTTATACCCACCTCATTAAATTACATAAGTTATAATAGTGTAGGTTTTTAATTAGCTAGAGATTGAAAGAAAATTGTGGCTTCATATAGAAGGAAATTTTTTATCTTACTAATAAAATATTAAGAATAATTCTATAATTAAACATCTGATTGAGTCAACTTTAAAAAAATATGTTATTTCCATATTCAACTTGATTTCTCATTACATTTTGCTAAGCCCAAATAACCTTGCCCCATACTCATATAATGCACTCTCATATCTGCCTTATAATGGTTGAAACTGGGGACCCTCATTTTTTTGGTAAAATTGCCATGATGCCATCCCAAAAATTTGTGGGACTTCTAGTTTCATTTTAAAATCCTTCACTAAGTATACTTAATCCTGGCTACGATAACTGTTCTTACAGGGTGCTTGCTTGTTGCTTCCATTTATGTAGTGTTGTGTATCTAGCACAAGAGCAATTATAGGAGCTAACCTTTATATTCTTCACTTGAAGGGAATTACTCTCAACTCCTTTCTATTCTAATTAAATATTATCTGTTTAATGTTCTTTGTTATATACTTTTTGGGTGATTTTTATGGGCTATGAGTACATAGCTTTTATTCCTTTGTTTCTTTTATTTTTTATTTTTTATTTTCATATAGGTTTTCCAAATTCTTGATGACGGTCCATTATATATCATTTAAAAAATCACTTATTTTCATAGTCAGATTAAAAGGGTATTGAAAAGTTAAAAATAAAAATTAAGAGAGTTGCTAAAGTATGTCAATTTTAGGACTTGATATGCTCAACCTTGGGTTGTATTCATTCCATGACTCAATAATTTATTTCCTTGATATTCCTTTTACAACAAAACAAGATTGATAGTGCTCTTCTTCTACTCCTAGATCACATTAGATGCCCCTTAAATGTAAGATTTTCAAATAAGTTAGTACGCTTTAGGCTATCAGTTTACATTTTGATTACACAGTTTCTTATTTAAGATAACATTCAACCTCCTTGTTGGAATGGCTGTGTTCTATTTTTCTTTTTGCATCACGTGGCATATTTCATGCAAAAGGAATATGAGAGATTTTGAGAAAGTAGTAGTTTTCATGTGAGGGTAATTATTCTTCTTTCCCCTTTTCATGGCTTAAGGTGGACATTGAGAGTGTTCTTTTGTAAGGGATTTTTATCCCTTATACAAGGTTTGTGCAGCACGTTGATTGCTTCATGTTGTATATTGACTTGTATTAACAACGAGAACAAGAACAACCGCTGTAAGCCTTAATCCTACTAGATAAGGTTGGGTACATGAATTCTAGATCTCCAATTAGCTCTATCTATGGTCATATTCTTTGTAAAGTTATTATAACCTATTTTATGTCAAGAGTCTCCTACCAAGTTTCCTTTGGCCTTCCTCTCACCCTTTTGCTATAAATTTTCTCTATTTCATCCACTCGATTATCATGGACCTAGGGTTCAACCTAGGGTTTGAGAGATAATTTGAAGGAATTGGGGAAGATAGATAAGAAGCAATGGGAGGGAATTAGGGAAGAATAGAAATAGTGAGAGTGATTAGGGAGAACCAAGAGAAAGAGAGGGAAATTGAGAGAGAGATTGTAATCAGATTTCATTCAAATATTTTTCTGTGTCTTGAATTAGATTGGATCAACTTTATATACTGATTTGGTAGCTAAGGTTTGGCGCCAATAGGGTTGCCAAATATTTAAATCAGTATAGTTGAAGGCATTGGTTGCCAAATATTTAAATCAGTACAGTTAAAGGCAGTTGTCCTTTAGGTACAAACCACTACAACTACCATACAACTAAAAGGAAATTCATCAATACAACTAAAAGGAAATTCATCAATTATCTAATTACTACTATGTCCTTGGGTCATGACAATTCCCCCCCCCCCCGATAGAGTTCTTGTCCCCAAGAACTTGCTACAATTAGTCCCTTTTCTTCACCCAATCCCGACTTGCTCTTCTTCTCCTTCTTTTCCATCCTCCAATCCTTCCATATATAGTAACTATTTCTTGCACTTGTGACTTGGGCCAAACTGTTCTCCACACCGGTAGCACAACCCTACTTGTCTCCTTTGTTCCATCAAAAGAGACTTGGCTGTACTAGGGTTATTATAAACCTTATGATTTGGATTTCCTTCCACCTGCGAACTATTTGCAGGATGAATTTCAGTTAGGGGTTGGTGTTTCTTCATAAAGGCTTCCACTGTCATTTTTGCAATTGCACACTTTCTGCAGCATGTTTGACGGACTGTGGTTGAAGCATCTTAACGGTAGGTCTCAATTCTTTACTTAAGCTGCTGATGAAGCTTGAGACGAAGTACGCTTTCGTTAGGTTGTGATCAAGGATCAACACGTTGAAACTATTGGTATCTAAATGTTTTGTTGTTAATTAGTGGTAGCATTGATGTACTGTGTATGCTGGTTGTAGGAGGTTATGTGTTATTTGGTTTGCTGTATTAGAGTGGTTATGAGAGCTGACAGTATATAAGTTAGTGTCTCGTTGTGTACTAGTGTGGATTTTCATTTTTCTGATTTTCAATTCAAGTGCGCTTGAGGTATTGTTCTATTTTTATTTTCATTCTTTCCATCGTGAAGCTCTCGCTTCATGGCATCAGAGCCAAAGACTCACGTCAGTGGCGTTGCGCGATTCAATCTCATCCAATCCTCCTCACTCTTCCTCTACCTTGTCTGATGCTACTCAGTTGGACTTTATGACAGTAGCAAAAGCTTTTAGTTTCGTTCCGACAAAACTCGATTCCAGTAATTATCTCTACTGGAAGGCGCAGAACATGGCTACTATCCATATGTTTGATCTGATGCAATTCGTTGACTCTATCGCCTAAGTATCTGTACTCTGATTAAGGAGAACAACAGGCTATCAATTCGAATTATCTTGGCTGGATCCGATCTGATCAGTTTTTGTTAGGTTGGTTGTTCTCAACGATTGACAAGGAAGTCCTAGGTCAGGTAATACATTGTGAAAGCGCATTAGAGGTATGGTTTTTCCTCGAGAATCTGTATTCACAACAAACCGTTGCTTGTTCTTTCCAACTTAAACAACAACTTAGGTCTGTTAAGAAGAACGATCTGCCAGTGAATGATTATCTTTTGAAAATTAAGACCATAGGACTTCCTTAGCTGCTATTGGTGATCCTATCAGCGACAAGGATTTGTTAATGACGATATTGAATGGATTAGGTGATGACTATGATACTGTTATAGGTCTGATCACTTACCAAATGGATGAGATTAACATAGATAAGGTGCAGTATCTTCTGTTGATGCACGAGCAGAGACTGTCGACTAAGAATGTCTCTCATGTGTCTACAGTAAATAACTTTGAGAATGCAATGATGTTTGTGAATTTTGCATCTTAAACAACTAGAGGCGGTAGGAATTCTACTTGATTTCGAGGTGGTAGTTATAGAGGAGGCAATAATCGAGGTTGAGGCAGATCCTCAGGCAGAAGATTTTATTGCCAATTGTGTGGCAAACTAGGCCACTTTGCTGATTGCTGCTACCATAGGTTTGATAGAACCTTCCAGCGAAGTTCTAATTTGTTTGGTAGAGGAGGAGGAGGAGGAACATCATAGTCTGATTCTCAGGCTTTCATAGCTTCTTCTCAGGAGTCTAACAGAGGTTACTTGACTGATTTAGAGTTTCAGTCTGGGGCTTCCTATGAACATGTGTCACAACCTTTTGACTCTAGCTCTCAGTACTCTCAGTCTTATCCTCATTCTAATCAGTTTGGTGATTCATCTTGGTGTGTAGACTCAGGTGTTGCAAACCACATCACTTCAAGCTTGAACAATCTTTCTCTTCACTCTCCTTACAATGGCACTAATAAGGTGGCTGTCGGCAATGGTAAGACTCTTCCAATCTCAAATGTTGGCCTTAGTCAAATGCTTACTCATACAACTTCTATTTAAGTTCTTTCATTACCAAATGTTTTACATGTGCCTAACATGACGAAAAATCTCATTAGTGTCTCAACTTACTAATGAAAATAATGTCATTACTGAATTTCATTCCACCTTTTGTTTGATCAAGGACAAGGAAATGGGTCAGGTGCTATTTCGAGGGGTGCTTAAAGACGGTCTTTACCAACTTGCTCTAGCACTTGCTCGTGCTCAGCCTCAAGATGTTTCTTCTTCTGCACTCAGCAATTGCTCTGTTGTTACCTCAAATAGGTTTCCTACCACTTTTATTTCAGCTTGGCCTGTTAATTGTTGTAACAAACAGAGTTTGTCTTCGTCTAGTAACTTGCCTAGCACACAGTTATTTTGTAATAACAATAGAGTTTGCAAGCAATGGCATGATAGGCTGGGTCATCCTTCATTACATGTATTGAAACACATTCTCAATAAAATACATGTTTCTTGTAACTCTACTAATTTGTCCTTTTGTGATTCCTGCAAATTGGGTAAACTACATATCTTATAAAACTTATATAACATAAGGTTGTAGATTCGGTTCATTTTCTAGCATGCAGTTTGGTTTATTTCTGGGTGTCTTTCTGAGGTATGCCCGTTGGTCTTTTTGTAAACTCTTGTTTGGTTTTTCTTGTTAATACATTTTCATTTATAGAAAAAAAAACTTATTTAACATATATAATAATGTTGAGAGTATTTAAGATGTTTTATTTTTATATGCATTATTTGATTTCTTTTCATATTAAATATATTATTGTTATTATTATTTCGATAGTTTAGCTCCTTGTGTTGCTCAGTTGAGTGCTTTTTTGGGGCCTAGCACCACAGGCAATATAATGCCTTACTGCCTTATGGGTGCCTTTCGCCCTTGACTACCTTGAATATGACCTTCCCTCAATCTTGGCAAAGTGGGAGTATAGTGCATTGATGATGCCTTTTTATAAAATATTGGATACACTTCTCCACTTTAATCATCTTGCCCAAATTTTGTTAATAACATTTTCCATAATCTCCATTTCTTTTTGAAGAATGGATTCAACATATTGAAATTGATTTTTTTTTGGAATAACTTGACTTCCAAGTTTTACAATAACATTATCCACACTTATATTTGTACTAACATTTCATGTACACAGTTTTTGACCTACTTAGTTTAAACCTTTGAATTTTAAGCTATTACTCCATACTAAGTCTATACTTATTTGATTTAGTAATGGATGAACTCACTAAACACATTCAAACAGAGGTGCAATGGTGTATGCTATTTGCAGATGACATAGTGTTGGTGGATGAAATAAAAGAGGGAGTGAACACTAAGCTTGAGTTGTGGAGAAACAATTTAGAATCTAAGGGATTTAAATTAAGTAGAAGGAAAACAGAATATGTGGAATGTAAATTTAGTAAGAATGTAAGAGTGGAGGATGTTATAATAAAATTGGAAGACCAAATCTTACGAAGAAAAGACCATTTTCGATATTTGGGATCAGTGATTCAAAAAGATGGAGAAATTCACGAGAATGTCATGCATAGAATTAAGGCATGTTGGCTAAAATAGAGAAATGCATCCGGGGTGTTATGTGATGGTAAAATCTCATTAAAACTAAAAGGAAAATTCTATAGGACAACTATAAGATCAATTTTGTTTTATGGCTCAGAATGTTGGGCAATCAAATACCAGCATGAGCAAAAAACGAGTGTAGCGGAGATGAGGATGCTAAGATGGATGTGCGGCCATACAAGAAAAGATAAAATTAGAAATGAGGTTATTTGTAATAAGGTAGGAGTAGTGCCAATCGAGGAGAAGATGAGAGAGACTAGACTAAAATGGTTTGGTTATGTGAGAAGGAGACCAAGAGACGCTCTTGTGAGGAGAGTTGTTCAAATGGAACAATTAGTTAAAAAAAGAGGTAGAGGCAAACCCAAAAAGACTTTGGGAGAGACATTAAAGTTTGATATGAAGTATATGAGCCTAAATGAAGATATGACAAAAGACAGCAATACATAGAAGTTTAGAATTCATGTAGCCAACCCCACATAGTGGGATAAAGGCTGGATATGTTGTTGTTGTTGTTTACTCCATAATTGAAGTTTGTTATTTACAACTTCTTTTTCCTTATCTATCAAGACAATATCATCTGCAAAACATACAACAAGGCACTTCTTGGATGTGTTTTCATCCATAACAAGATCAAAGAGGTAAGAGCTCAATGCGTATTCTTGATTGGGAAAGAATTGGTATCTCCTCCATTAGTCCTCAATGCGTTTTTTTTATTCACTTGTATCTCAATAAAAAAATAAATGGTTTTATTAGATTATTAAAAATTAAAACTCAATAGTAGCATTCCAGCATGTTTTTGGCATAATACATCTTGTTTGTCTCCAGATGGGTTTAGACAACTGTTTAATTAATGTTTTTTTTTTTGGTCCCAAATTTAGTGCTGTGTACCTCAAGGATATGAGCTCTTCTCTCTTCCTACTTTCATCCCATAATTTTTAGTTGATTTTTTTGTTTAATATCATAGACTCACTAGCCCATCTCATTTTTACTAGAGGATGGCCTGCAAATGTTAAACCATCACACCATTTTTTTGTTTTTATACTGCATCTTCTAGAATTTTAATTGGATTTTGTTTATTGGAAGAAAGGGAACTTTTCTTGTATTTCAGAGGGTGGTTGTTTTCTTACATTGACTTTCTTCTGTACTATATTCATTAGCTAAAATCCATGTTATTTATTTTTACAGACTTTTAAGCAAGTCATCATCTCCTGCCCTCTTTTTTTCTTTTTATCATTCCAACGTTTCACATTCAAATCTGTTACCAATAGCCTCATTCATATGCAAGTGTGTAATGTATGTAATGTATTTGTATGGCAAGTGGATATGGTTCATATGCCTTTGAGAATTTGCTGAGTGACAATACCTGACCATGGTTACCAGGTTTGCTCCTCCCCTTGGAACCACAATCTGGATCCTGTGTTCTAGATTGTGGTTCTTTTGCGTCTTGGGATTGTGAGGAATGTAATCTGGATCCCAAGAATGGGGATCCCTGGTAATGCATAAATTCTGTTAATAATTTAAAACTAGGGCATAAACATAAAGTCAAAATAATTTTTCAAAGAAAATTAGAGAAAAAAAAGCCTACTTACCTCACTTTCTTGTATATTCTATTACATTTTAAATTATATTCAAACCTGACTTCATTTGCATAGGATTATATCACGTTACTAGGGTCTGAGAATGGAATTAGGGAATAGATTGGGAGGGAGAGAATGAAAAGGAAGGGAGAGACCAGGAGGAGGGAAAATTCAAAGAATGGAGGGAGAATTCAAAAGAATCGAGAGAAAGGACATAATTCAAATTCATTCATTCAATTCTAAGCTGCCTAGTCTCTACTCGTCAGCCTATTTAAAGGCCATTGCATCCCTTTCAGTTCGTGACAAATTGGAAGTACAATCCTATAACAACCTAAGGTACAACAAAGAAAATTATGTGTAAAAGAACAATGTTAGATCGGAGATTTGACAAAGGGGCCTCTTTCGTAATTGAGGAGGAGATTGAATTGGCGAGAAAAAGAATTGAGGGAATTCAAGAGAGGGGGGGGGGGGGAGATCAGTGGAATAAACCTCAGATGATCCCCATCCTCTTGTTAGCTTCTTATTTATAGGAGAGTTACATCCTAGAGAATTCCCATAACAAACTCTCGACAGTTAGGACCCAAGTGGCCATGTGCGCTTGGGCTCTAATTACCAATACACGAATTCCTAATTACAATCTTATCCCACCCTTAATTACAGTAGTGCTCTCAAGCTGTGACAACCCCCCTCCCCTTGAATTACTTCTTGTCCCCAAGAAATCAAAGAAGCTTGGCCACCTTGGGATATTGCTGGAGAAGATCTGGCAAGTACTCCCAAGTGGTGTTGTGGGGGTGTAGGTGTGTCCATTGCACCAAAACCTGTGTGAGGGGAATGGAATCCTTGTAATCACCCTTTTGTACAGCATCGCTTGAGGCTCCTCCTGCACAATCCTATCTTCAATGTTAAAAAGTTGTCTCGAGTATAGGATAAGAAGATCAGTGAAAGCAGAGCATTTGAGGGCCAATGAAGAATTAAATAGGAGTTTATATCCCAATCTATAATTAGTGATAGTTGGGAGGAGGGGGGGTAAACTATAAATATGTTTATGTCTTCCTTGGGATATCTGCCTACTCTATAAATAGAGGGCATGGGGTGTGTGTGCAACATAATTCATTCTTATTCTCTATGTTCGAAGTGTAGTGTGTGAGAGGAAAGACTTATATCCAAGAAAGTTCTTTGTAATCTCCAAGAAGATTGTACTCGGGTGGGATAGAGCGGGAAGAGAGTGATCAATCATCTTCTCATTTTTATTGTTATTGAGTGCAGTTTCATTTTGAGAGAAAGGCTGGAAAGGTAGCTTTGTAATCTTGTGGAATGAGGAATTGTTGTACTTAGATATAGAAAGAGAATGGCTGCTATTGTACTGATTAGTTTAATCAATAAAGAAAGACTGCATTATGGGGGTTTGGACGCTGGATGTAGGGTTGCAACTGGTGCAATCTGAACCAGGATAAATCTTTGTATCTTCTTGTGGTTTGATTCTTTCATGTGTGTTTTCATTCATTTAAATTTTGTTCTTGCACTTCAGTTTATATTTTTGTTGTTTGGTTTTGATTTTGGTTGAAGAGTGACTAAATTCTTGTCTAAAAAAATTGATCCAGTGACCCTTGGATTAACCTTCAACTAGTTTAGGAACCTCCCTACTAACTTCCTCAGTTGTTCCCACTGCCTTCTTCAAGAGGGATACATGGAACACAGGGTGTAGCCCTACTCCTTCAGGAAGTTGTAATCGATAAGCCACTGTCCCTATCTCGGTAGTGATCCTGAAGGGTCCATAGTACTTAGTGTTAATTTTAGATGTAGGACCTTTGTTGAAAAGGTGCTATTGAAACCTTTTAACCTTCAAATAGACCTCCTCTCCTACCTCAAAGGTCCTATATGAGCAGTGTCTATTAGCCACCTGCTTCATTCTCTATTGTGCCATAGTGAGCTCCTCTTTAATAACTTGTAGTGCCTCCTACCTTGCTTGTAGAAACTGATCGGCTGAGGTTTCAGCTGGAGTGTAATGCATGACAGCTAGGATTATAAGGGGTGGATACCCAAAGAGTGCTTCAAAAGTAGTTCTCTTGTGGGCTATATGGAAGTTGGTGTTGTACCACCATTGTGCCAATGCCATCCACCTACTTCAACTCCTTGGTTTTGTAAAGCATAGGCATTTGAGATATGTCTCTAGGCACTGATTTACCTGTTTTGTTTGTCCATCAATTTTTAGATGATAAGCTGATGACAACTGCAACCCTATTCCCATCCCTTGAAACAAGGTTTTCCAAAATTGACTTGTAAATATCTTGTCTCTATCGGAGACAACTACCATTGGTAACTGTTAGGTAACGATCTAACAGTAGGAGTTCTTTTGTAAATTTGGAAGAAGGGGCTGTGGTGGGAAAGGTTTGAGAAGAGAGAATAGGGAGAAATTAGAGAATAGAGCTAGAGATGGGAGAATTGAGAAATGAGAGGGAAGGAAATTGTGGAATAATCCTCACATGATTCCCCATCCTCAGCTTATCTGTATTTATAGAGGAATTACAAGACTTGGCGCGATAGTTAGGGAGCTAGCCCATGCGCGCGCCTTTTGAATTATCCCCTCATTGATTTATTACATCAATGCCATTATACCCTTCTAATTACACTTATACCCTTGGTCTATGACAATTTCCCCCCCTTAAAACCTTTCTTGTTCCCAAGAAATTACAGTAGCCTTGTCATCCTGGGAAAGCGTTGCAGAAGGTCAGGGAGATACTCCCATGTGGTGTTGTTCGGGTGTAGGTGAGACCACTGCACTAGGACTTGAGTCAATGGAGCAGTGTCATTGTAGATCACCCGTTTGTCAAGCATCGCTAAGGGCTCACCGTCTTCCTCTATGTCTTTCAGTGGGATGGGCAGTGTATTACTGGCGACATTTGCCAGGCCAATAGACTTCTTCAGAAGGGAAACGTGGAACATCGGATGAAGTCCTACTCCCTCAGGCAATTGGAGACGATAAGCTACAGGACCCACCTTTGTCAAGATTTTGAATGGCCTATAGAATTTGGGACTGAGTTTAGAGATTGGCCTTTTGTGGAAAAGGTGTTGTTGGAACCTTTTGACCTTTAAATAGACCTCAGCTCCTTCTTCAAATTGTCTTTCTGTTCGATGTTTATCCGCCAATTGCTTCATTCGTTGTCTTGCTAGGGCCAATTCTTGCTTAATGGTCAGTTGAGCTTCATGTCTGTCCTTCAGATACTGATCAGTTGATGTTTCCGAGGAAGAATAGTGCATTACAGCTGGGATGATGGGGGGTAGGTACCCAAACAGAGCTTTGAAAGGAGTCATTTTGTGTGCTGTATGATAGTTGGTGTTATACCACCATTGGGCCAGAGCTACCCATCTGCTCCAACTTCTTGGCTTGGAAACACACAAGCACCTAAGATAAGTCTTGAGACATTGATTGACTCTCTCAGTTTGCCCATCTGTCTCGGGATGATAGGCAGAGGAAAGATGTAGCTTGATGCCTAGCCCATGGAATAAGGACTTCCAAAATTTGCTGGTAAAGACCTTATCACGATCAGAAACTACCGCCTTAGGTAAACCATGTATTTTAAAGACCGAGTCCATCAATTTCCTCGCTACTTCAGTGGCTGTGAACGGATGAGCCAACGCGAGGAAATGGCTGAATTTAGTCAGCTTGTCCACCACAACCAATAGAGTGTCAGTCCCCTTTGATTTTGGTAAGCCCTCGATAAAGTCCTTTGAAATCAGTTTCCATGCTTGGGACGGTATTTCCAACGGTTGTAGGAGGTCTGGATAAGGAATTTGCTCATGTTTGCACCTTTGACAGATAGTGCATTCCATGACAAACTTGGTCACATCCAACTTTAACCCCTTCCAGTAAAAAAGTTGTCGGACTCACCGATAAGTTACATTGAGTCCTGAATGCCCACCTATGGGGGAGTCGTGTAGTCTCTGGAGTATCTTTTTCTTCAACTGTTCGTCATTTCCAATAACCACTCTGTTTTGGAACCTCAATAATCCACCTTTTAATTGGTAGTTAGGGTTAGCAGTTGCCTGCACTGAGATCACTGAGATCTTAGTAAGTAGATCTTTGATCCAAGGAGTTTGGCCATAGCTATGGGTAATGTCTTGCACCCAATCTGGAACCAAGGCCAAAATGGCCTGACAAGAGGCTGGGACATCTCTCCTTGACAGAGCATCAGCTGCTCTGTTCTCTTTCCCTTTGCGGTAGAGAATGATAAAGTCAAATCTCATGAGTTTTGTAATTCCCTTTCTCTGTAACTGATTATGTACTCTTTGTTGGGATAAGAATTTAAGACACTCATGGTTTGTCTTAATGGTGAATTTCTTGCCTTCTAAGTAATATTTCCATTTTTCTACAGCCATTAATACTGCCAGCAACTCCTTGTCACATATACTTAGCCTTGTGTGCCTTGTGGCCAATGCTTGACTTAGGTAGGCCACCGGTTTCCCTTCTTGGCTAAGCACAACCCCTATATCGGTGTCACATGTGTCCGTTTCCAGAATAAACTCCTTGGAAAAATCTGGTAGAGCCAATGTTGGGGCTTGAGTCATGGTTGCTTTAAGAGATTCAAATGCTTCCTCTGCTTTCGGTCCCCAACCGAAACTATTCTTCTTTAGCAGATTGGTTAGTGCCTTGCTAATCATCCCATACCCTTTTATAAAGCGTCTATAGTACCCAGTAAGGCCTAGGAATCCTCTCAGTTCCTTCAGGGTTTTAGGCTGGGGCCAAGCCTTCATAGCTTCAATCTTGTGAGGATCGGTACTAACTGTTAGAACGGGAGATGCTATGGCACACACCAAGAAGAGGGGATGAATTAGATATTTTAAAATTCTTGATAGAACTTGAAAACTTTTTGATCCAATTGAGGTTTTAGTGATTTAAAACATAGAACATATGAAATGACAAATGTAAAGCAAGAAGAATAAATGACATAGAGGATTTATAGTGGTTCGACTTAAATCAAGCCTAATCCACTACCTTAGCTCCCACTAAGGATTTTGAACCAATTTACTAAAACCTCCTACTTACACAAGTAGGTTCTCTAGCTACACAAGCTAGGAAATACAACCTCTTATTTAAACCAAGTAGGTCCTCTAGCTACACGTGCTAGGAAATACAAGAAGTGTACAATTGGAGAGAATCTAAGAGATAAATCTCTTAGTTACAATATCTCTAAAAAATAATACAAGGCTTGAAGTGAATAATTACAAGTGAAGATTAAAGCCTTAAAGAGAAAATTAAAGTATAGTCAATATAAATACAAATGTGTATACGATGTAAGCTCAAATCATTTCATTTCCATCCATTAGCCGTCTCTTGATCTTGCTTGAGTTGTATATATAGGCTTCCCAAAAAATTGAAGAGAAATGTAACCGTTTGTGACCGTTGGGATTTTCAAACTAGCCGTTGGAAGCTTTCTGCGAAAAGAGATAGTCGGCAGAATATACTGGATAGTTGATTATATTTTCAAGTAAAACCAAGATATAGTCGACAGACAAAAAAACATAGTCGACTATTTTCTAACACAAATTACCCATAGTTGACAGACACATACACATAGTCGACAGATGCAAAATTGTAAAGAAGATTTTGAAAATCATGAACAAACATAGTCGACAGAAGAAAAACCATAGTCAACTATTCTTACATGATAGTCGACAGAAGCCTTATATAGTCGACAGATTAAACCAGCATAGTCGATTATCTTTATACATAGTCGACTATCCTTAACAACATAGTCGACTATTTTTAGACATAGTCGACAGAATGAATCACATAGTCGACTATCCATTTGAAAAGATTGAAAACTTAACTCCTCATTTTGATTCTTTTGAAAGCAAGTTGAGATTATCAAAAATGAATTTATTTTGAATTTAAAACATGCTCAACTGTACTCAACATTACTCTTATATAGATTTTCATAACTTTGCTTCAAGGAGATTTAAAGATTGTTTTTCTCATTCATATGGATTGATTAAAAAAACTTTGGCCATATATATATTTACTTACTCATAAAGATTTAGAGATTGATTTTCATAAAGTCATTATCAAAACCACTATTTTATTTTTCAAGAGTAAAATATCACTAACTCCATGTCCAGATATGACATGACCTAAGTATTCAAGCTTCTCTTCTGCAAATGAACATTTAGACCTTTTCACATACAGTTTATGGAATCTAAGGATCTGAAATGCCAACTTGAGATGAGATAGATGCTGGTCTAGGGTGGAACTGTAAATGAGAATGTCATCGAAGAAGACCAATACGAATTTACGCAGACAGGGAGCAAAGTGTCATGTGTCACAGGTAAGAGGGGTGCTAATGTAATAAGGTTATACTATGGGTAGTAAGTAGTATATTAGAAGTTTGCATTGAGGAGTTGTAATTTGTTTGTTGCTGCATTAGGAGTAGTACATTCCCAGCAACGACATTTTGTTACACACATGGCAGGTGGCTTAGCTTTATAAAGCAGCTATCCAGCTTGCTAATCATTATGAATGAATATTCCTAGAAGTTTCTATTCTCTCTCTCTCATTCTTCCTACTGATTCTCTTCCTCCTAATTCTATCAGTTAACGTTTCAATCGCTCAACCGGAAGAATCAATAGTCAGATCCTTGGAAGCTGACATTTGGTATCAAAGCGGTGTTCTTGGGCGCAGGCAGAAGAGGAGAAGGTTATCCATGTGGCCGAAGGAACGAGGATGAAGCAGATGGAGTCTCAACTGCAGCAAGTGGCTACAACAGTGGCGGAGGTGCAAACAAGAATGGGGACTCTCAAATCCTCGATTGGAGTAGGGGTAGATGCTCGGATTGATCAGGCCATGGAAAGGTGGCGGGGTGAGAATCGAGAACAGAATGCTCGGTTCCATGAGTAAGTGATGGAACAGATGCACTAGATTATGCGGATGTTCTCAACCCAGCAGCCGGTAAGACTTTCCGCAAAGGGAACGGTCGGAACCCATTCTTCAAGGGGTAGGAATGGAGCGTCGACCATTGGGAACGTCGGAAGTGGAATCTGAGACAGAAGGGACCTGCTATAATATAAGGGAGAGAAGAGCGGGAGCTCAAGCAGATTGTTATCAACCGAGCTTTCCGGTACCCAAACTGGAGATTCTGCTCTTCGATGGAGAAAACCCGAGATGGTGGGTAAGGAGGTGCGAACGTATGTTCACCCTGTATCAGGTGCAGGAATAGCAGAAGGTCACCTTGGCCTCTGCCAACCTGAACGACATGGTACCAAGGGTGGCTCGCGGAGAAAGAAGGCAGCCTGTGGAACGAGTTCGCTGATGACTTATGTGAAAGGTTTGGAGACAGGAGTATGCGGGATATAGTCGAAGAGTTTAACAAGCTCAAGCAACTGGGGACGATACAGAACTACCAGCTCAAGTTTGAGGAGCTGAGGTCCTTAATGATGATACACAATCCCCATCTATCGGAAGAGTATTTTGTATCGAGTTTTACTAGTGGCTTGGGAGATGAAGTGAGACCCATGGTAAAAATGATGCAACCAACGACAGTGAGGCTGGCCGCCGAGAGTGCAAGGTTGCAAGAAATGACGATTGAAGCACTGTTAAAGAGGCAACGCAATCAAGTAAAAGGAGTGATCTCTGGGGGATGGCAGTCTGGTAACAGGACTCAAGGACGAGATACGGTGCACAGTGGTAAGGGGGTCCTAGCATTGCCTCCTGCAGCCCCTAACCCAACGAATGGAGGAGGGTTAATGGAGCAGAGACGTCAAGCGAACCTATGTTATAGGTGCGGGGATAAATACTTTCCGGGACACAGGTGCAAACGACAAATCCTGTTACTGGAAGGGGAGGATGAGGAAGAACTCGCGGAGGAGACCTTGGAGGTGGGTGAAGGTGATCAAGGAGAGATTTCCTTACATGTACTAAAAGGACTAGCACATAGCAAGATCATTAAGGTAGAAGGGCGAGCTCATCAATGCCCACTAATGGTACTCATTGATAGTGGAAGCACCCATAGCTTCCTGGACGAAGGTATGGCAAAGAAATTGGGATGTGAGGTCTCAAACTCTCACCCCCTTTCGGTTACATTAGCAAACGAAAATAAGGTATTAAGTCAATTCCCATGTTTGGGATTCTGCTGGGAGATGAATGGGGAAGAATTCGTGGCAAATTCGAGGCTTCCATTTGATCATTAGGCCTCTGTCTATTCTTTGGTGTCGTCAAAATTGGCATTGAGAAAGCCCTAGGAGGAAAATCCATCGGTAGGCTGGTGTTGGGTTGCCGAGCAAACATGCTTATGGCAGCACTCAACTGTTGGCTCAATCCAATGAATCCCTCTTTGATCCCATTAACTGCCCAATCCAAATTGGTTGCATTCTCCAAGCTGCTCTGGTTGATCTCCTCTTGAGTCTGCCAAATTCCCAATTCTAAGGTCTCTAGTCGATTATCTACCTGTTCCTGTTTTTGGCTCATTCACAATTCAATGGCATCCAATTTGAATTCCATTTGCTTCGCCTTGGTGCTTTCAACTGATACGACCTTAGGGTTTGGCTAGGGATTAGGAAGTAAATTGGTAAGAATTAGAGGAAGGAAGAGCAGAAAGGGAGGGAAAAAGAGAACAAAATAGAAAGAATTGTGGGAGAAGAGAGATAACTGAGGGGAAGCTAGGAGAATTGAGAGAGGGAACTGGAATTCAATTGTTATTCAAATCATGCCTTTCTCTAACTATGCCAGCCTCTTTATAGGTTTACAATTGAAGGAAATAACAGAAAATATAACCCACTAACTACTATAACAGCCTTGCTAACTGTTTATACAAGAGTTAGTTATTCTCGCCTAACCTCTAAACTTCTACAATTAGGTCTACAACTTATACACCATGGATTCCCCCCCCCCCCCCCAATTACAATCATATCCTCAGGGTCATAACATCAACCATGTCCAATGCTCTGGCCAGATTGCTGGCTCTAATATCAATTGCCAAAACCTAGATTTGACAAGGGGACCTCTTCTGTAATTGAGGAAGAGATTGAATTGGCAGGAAAGAGAATTGAGAGAATTCGAGAGAGAGAGAGAGAAGAGTAGAAGGAAGAGAGGGAAATGATAAGTGGAATAAACCTCACATGATCCCCATCATCTCGTTAGCTTCTTATTTATAGGAGAGTTACATTCTAGAGAATTCCCATAACAAACTCTCGGCAGTTAGGACCCAAGTGGCCATGTGCGCTTAGGCTCTAATTACCAATATACCAATTCCTAATTACAATCTTATCCCACCCCTAATTATAGTAGTGCCCTCAAGCTATGTGACAAACGATTACTCTTGATGCCCTTGGGTCGTGACAATTTTCCCCCCTTGAGAGGTTTCTTGCCCCCAAGAAACTTATTACAGTTGTGCGTCTTTCGTCACCCAATTCCCGCTGGTTCTTCTCCATCTTTGCCCTCTACTCCTTTTATGCTCATTAATTGTCTTCGATTGACTGAATTTGTCTCTACATGTATAGCATAATCCTAATCCCTTTCTCTACTCTATTGTCGATGAGCTAGCTGCAACAGGAGTAGGATTAACCTTATAATTTTTATTTCCTTGATTGCTTTCTGGTTGCTGATTGAACGAAGGCTGAATGTCCGTTGATGGCACATACTTATTGAAAATAGCTTACAAGGCAAGCTCCTGTAGCCTTGCCTTGTCAGCACCCTGCTTCATTGTGTAAGTTGCATCATTTTGACAGTGGGTCTCAACTCATCATTTAAACCACTGATGAAGCCGAACACAAAATAGAATTCTTCTAAGGTTGGATGAGAGATGATCAATAATGACTTTAGTTCCTCAAATTTGACTTGATACTCATCCACTGAACCTTGTTGCTTTAGCTTATTGAATTCTTTAATGACAAACATCATAATTCTTTCCCCGAATCGCATACAAAAATCTTCTACAAACTCCGGCCAATTCAATTCCATCCTCAAACCACACATCTACTATGTCATTGAGATAAGTAGCTGCCAAATTTATCTTTTGTCCTTCTGCCACTCTATAAGGGTAGAAGAATCGTTCACATTGACATATCCACTATCTTGGTTTGTCTCATTTGAATATTAGAATGTTCAATCTTGACATTTGTGCAATATATGGATTTGTATAGGCTCCTCTTGTTGACGATTCCGACATCAACTCCAGTCGCTCCTCTGTTTCTATAGGATTAGGAGTACATTGTCTACCCCTAAATCTAGAAAGGATTAGAGCCGTGTTGATCCTCGGAGGGAAGTTTGTTGACAGGCTCGCGTTAGGCATTCTAGAGAACATGCTTAAGATAGTGCATAGTTGCTAACCAAAACTGGAGAATTCTTCTCTGAGACTAGCGAAGTCTTCTCTCATATGTCTATCCAACGTCATCGTCTCAACTCTGCCTCGACTCACCTCCTCTTGAGTTTGGCAAAGGCCGAGTTCCATCGTCTCCAATCTCTCCTCCAGTTGCTCCTAGTTTTGTCAAAGGCCAATCTCCATTGCATCCAATCAAGTTTTCAGCTGCTTCATTCTAGTTCCTTCCACCATCACTTAGTTGCACCTTTGACCAAAGAACTACTGTAGTTCATTGGATCCAATAAGTGGAGGTGTCCGATTGTAGTTGCATTGAGTTCCGTTTTCTCGAGTTTACTGCTTCCCGTCAACTTGAACAAAATTAGATGGTTGGGATCGCCTGGCTCTAAACAGTTCCAGAAGACAGCCTGTTCTAATCAGCTTTGGAAACTTGCTGTGCAATTTTTGAAACCAGCCTTCCTCTACGCAATTTCTTCCACTGTGCACCTTTGAAACCAAAACTTTCGTGGGGCAATTACTTTCGCCGTGCAACTTTGAAACCAGCTTCCGAAAATCACTGGCCTGTTAAACTTTTGAAAATCGTTGATATGAATAGCTACGATAAGCTTCTAGGAAACGACAGGCTTCTACAATTTTGCTTTCGAGAATGGGTAGCTCTGATACCAATTGTCACGTTCTTAGGGTTTCCCTAGTATTGGGAATGGAATTCGGGAAGGATCAGGAGTGAGAATGAAATGGAAGGGAGAAACTAGGAGGAGGGAAAATGCAGAGAATGGAGGGAGAATTTTGAAGAATGAGAGAGAGAATAGAATTCCAATTCATTCATTCAGTCATAAGCTGCCCAGTCTCTTCTCGTTAGTTTGTTAATAGGCTGTTGCATCCCTTTCAGTTACTGACCAACTGGTAGTATAATCTTATAACAGCCTAAGGTATAACAAAGAAAATTATGTGTAAAAGAACAATTACTCCTAATGCCCTTAGGTCAGGACTGATTATTCACTACATAAGTTGGATAAGCACGCAAAATAGAAGTCCAAAAAAAAGAAAAAATCGACTTCTTTAATAGCAAAGTATCAATCAAAATTATCAAATGAATTTTATCTTAAGTACAATTTAGAAAAAAAAAAATCAACTTACGTACAACTATAAAACATACCATGACCTGAAATAATGGACTGATTAAGCCTATCCCTCCATACCAGAAAACTAGCATGCTAGCGTAGCCCATACCATGACCCGACATGTACCACCTTGTTGATAGCTATCTACCTGACATCTTTAACATTAGTGAAAAATATTAGTTTATGAAAGAAGGTGCCATCCATGCAGAGCCTATATTCTAAGCTCGGGAAATTTTGAGACTACTTCTTCTATACTACATCACAATGTAAGGGTGCCACCATTACCTTGAAACAAAAAAACTTGTCTTTCTTATGAAGAAAAAGGATTTTTCTATGCTCATAAAGCATGAAATTCCTTTCTTCTCAAGTATGCCATTGAGAATGTTGGCTTTGTGCCCCAACCTTTCCTCCACTATTATTCTATGCCAAGCTTGATAACAATTCAAGAGTTCAACCATTATTTTTTGGAAGGACTAGTGCAAACCAGAAGAAAATAAATAACATATTTCTTTCTACTGAGAACAAATGAGGTAATTTATTGCCTCTCCTGCTTCCTCAGGCACCAAATTGGGACGATATCTTTGACCTATCAACATGTCAATTTTCATATGAATCTTGTGAATGGAAGCTCAAGCCAAAAATAACTAGCTCTGGTAACAAAAATTTATATTGCTGTGTTGAAGAGAATGTAACATTGAGATAGTGTTAACTTGGTGTTTACTGTTTTGCTTTCTATTTTATGTTGTTGTTATCTTATTAATTGTATAAGGCGTTAATGCCTTACTGTCGGTTAAGCTGCATATATAATCAACTCTTGTTTAGTTGCTGTTGTTGATTCATTCTTTCAATAAGATCCTAGCGCACAAGCTTTCTTCCTTTTCTCTGTTAATCGAATTCTTAGGCCCTAGGTTTTCCAACTTACATGGTATCAGAGCCAAACATGCTAATGGGTTAGTTCGTGAAAATCGATCCTCCTCTTCTTCTTCTCCTATTAGATCTACCTCAAATCTGTCATCGGTTTCTCATTTTGATTTTGCTATAATATTTAAGGCTTTCAGTTTCATTCCTCTTAAACTTGATTCAAAGAATTACATCTTTTGGAAGGCTCAAATTTTAGCAACAGTAAGAGCTTTTGATTTAGTTTCGTTCTTGAATAATGCATCTCCTCCTTCGAAATATGTAATCGACTCAAATGGCAGTAATTCAACTATGAATCAAAAAGTGAATCCAGAGTACATGAGTTGGCTTTGATCTAATCAACTGCTTTTAGGATGACTCTTCTCCACAATTACTGAAGAAGTGTTAGCGTAGGTGATTCAATGTAAATCATCTGCCGAGGTTTGGCTTTATCTTGAAAAATTGTATGCTAGACAAACCATAGCCAAGTCATTTCAATTAAAGCAGCAGTTGAGATCTGTTAAAAAGGAGAATTTATCAATTAATGACTATGTCTTAAAGATCAAGACTATAAGTCACTTGCGGCTATAGGAGAGTCTTTAAATGACAATGAATTGTTGCTTGCAATTCTTAATGGTTTAAATCAAGATTATGACACTGTTGTGAGCTTAATAATTGTCACAACCTTGGGATTTGATTAAGGTTAGAAAGGGAAGTGAGAAGAGTTCAGGAGAGAGAGTAGAATTCAGAGGGAGAGATTGAATAGAATTAGGGAGATAAGGGATGGAACAGTAGAGAACGAGAGAAAGAGAGAGAGGGAGGGAAAGAGAGAGAAATTGTAGAGAGAGAATTAGAATTCACTCAATTCAATTCAAGCATACTCTTCTCTACATACTATAGTCTATTTATAAGTTATACAACTGAAAGAAACATCTAGAATAACAGCTCATGTGCTGTAATAAAATAACAGAAATAGCTCTTAACAAAGTAAGGTAACTAATTACATTATTGCCCTTCTAATCATCCTTGGGTCGTGACAATCCCCTCTACTTGAAAGGTTTCTTGTCCCCAAGAAACTTATTACGTTAAGTCGTTCTTATTCATCTAATTCCTACCTCCTTCATTTGATTTTTCTTTCTTTCTTATCCCCAGGAACTTGTAGCAACTATTCATTGCATTTCATCCAATACCCGCTTTCTCAATCCGTTTCATTCTTCTGTCTTGCTAGCGCCTTTTAGGCCTTTTCTTCTTCATTCTTAAGTTTCCAAGATCCATCCCAGGCACACTTTGACCTAGAACTTCAATTGAAGAAATCTGATTGAGTTCAAGTTCGATGCCCCCACGTTCTGCAATAGCTGGCCGATCAAAATCGGTCTCCCTGTCCAATAAAAGGATGGATAACGGACCTACAACCATAGCTGCCTTTACTGTATTCCCATTCAACCCTTGGCCAAGCTTTGTTGCAAAAATATCAACATCCTAGAAATATAGCAATGAAGAATTGTAAACTTGCCTTGGGTGCTCAGACCAATGTTGTTTGTGCGCATTGGAATTAGGGGTTGCTGTGATTTCAATCCCAACCAATAGCTCCTCAGTGGTTGCCATAAGGCCTTCATCCCGGCCCTCTTTCCCGACTTGATTTGCAGCCCAATTATTTGATGAAACAATATCCTTGCCCAGACTATCAGATGTATGGAAGCCATCTATGTAGTAGTTCTTACCTCCAATTTGTTGTATAGACTGATTAGCACCCGATTTATCAGCTTCCAGCTCTTGTAAAGTGTGATCTATACAGATCTCCTAATCCAATCTACTTTCATGTTCTGAATCCTGAGTTACCATTAATAAATTGGCTTTGATTCCAGCAACAACTTCCTTAATATTGACTGAATTTTCAATTGGTTCCTCTTGATTCCATACAAGTAATCCAGCAGCTTCTTTTTCCCCGTATTTGTCGAGATATTTCTCTACATGCACTTCTCCTTCAAAAAGATCCGTGGGCTCCTTTTGATCTGCTGCCCTATCAACCTGATCAATATAATTTTCCTTGAGATTATGCTTTTCACCACAAAATTACTCCCAATATTGCAGCCATCCTTTTGGTCAATGCTGCCTCCATCAGAATGCTTATTTTTCTACCCAAAGTCTAGCGTAGGCAGTGAATCAGTCGCTCGTAATCTTGTCTCCTCCTTCGACTGCTCCACTCCAAGGAATTCCTCGTTAAAACTTCCGTGATAATCATTAAAGTATTCCACTGAAAAGTTGTAATGATACTTTTTAATAAGTATCATCGCAAACTCTTGCAGCTTTTCACGTATCATAAGGCCAAATTCCTTGCTCGTATCATGTACCCCATTGCTTGCTCTCTTGTCCCATTGGTTGATCTCATTCTCAAACTTCTTTTCCCTTGTTTATTGCTTCTGGCCAACTGAAGATGCAGCACTCTTCTGCTGTAGTTGAGGCTCCACTTGTTTCATGTGTACACTGCTTCCCATGGCTGACATCTCCTGAATAGTACTCTTCGAAGACTAAGGAGGAGGAGTTCTATACATCATTCTGTTGCTGTCTGAAATTTTCGTTAAAACTAACTGCAACTTCCAAGCCTATAGTTACTTCTCCCCTTCGGTTATGATCGGCAATCGAACTCGTTGGAATAATTTGCTTCGCCTTACTAACAACACATGCAATAGCCTCGGAAAAATCAGTCGTAAATCAACCTGCCCTTCCGCTTCGATGAATCGTCGAACCTTTCTTCGGGGACATCTTGTCTGCTCGTCCACAAGCTCCAACCAACACTTACTGAATTTCAAACCAAGAGTCACCAAATGCACTGTTAGAACCACTTGACCAAGTTGCCTCCAGCACAGCCTCTCGAATGGATCGACTCAGCTATTCAATCCATTCCTTGTTGTGTCCAGGATGCTTATTGCGATCCTTCGCGTTCAGCCGCCTTCGTCAGTGGAACTCCTTCCAATCCCGATTGAGCGATATTTCCGATTGGAGGTGTTCAATCCGTTCGCCTAGACTGCTAAACTCACCTCAGATCCTTCCTCTGTTTTTGTCCAATCATCGACCGTAATTTGAAAATGGTCGCGACACCCATTGCACCGCCGTGAGGTACCCATTGCACAATCACCAGACCTATTTCGTAACCTTCATCTCACTCGATCCAAATCGATCAGCTCCCCCACTGAAATTAATGGTGGTTCTTCTCAACCCAATCGCTGTCCAAGGCTCCCAAACCAATTGCGATCACCTCTGATTCAAAATCACCAGAACTCACTGTTGAGAGCCAATCTCCTGCTTCTCCTTCAGATCCGAGCCAGCGCTCCATTCCTCGTGCATCAGATTCAATTTCGAGATTCCATGGCTGTGGATCTCAGGCTTAGTTCAGCCTTCAAACAAATGATTTCAAATCTGCTCAATCTGCTTCGGCGTTTGGATGGGCTAGTCACAATGGATTCCACGGTCGGAAACCTTCTGGTTTGATTCGACTGTAATTTTCAACCTACCTGGATCATTTCTAGAAGTTTAGCTTATTCAATTGTTAGAACTTTGATTGCGTTGAATTCCCCAGGCCACTGGAATTGTCTAGGTTGAGTCGCCTTTTATGTAGTGACTTGGATCCAGCCTCTAGGGAACAACCGCCACAATTCGCCCTGATATGCTATGTGACTTCGTCAAGTCGGAATCAATAGAATCGTCTCTAGCCTTCTCGATCTGGGGCCTTAATCACCGGAATTAATTTCACCGATCTTTAACTCGAATCAAAACCACAACCAAGGATGGACTGCTCTAATACCAATTTGTCACAACCCTGGGATTTGATTAAGGTTAGAAAGGGAAGTGAGAAGAGTTCACGGGAGAGAGAGCAGAATTCGGAGGGAGAGATTGAATAGAATTAGGGAGAGAAGGGATGGAACAGTGGAGAACGAGAGAGAGAGAGAGGGGGGGGGAGGGAAAGAGAGAAATTGTAGAGAGAGAATTAGAATTCATTCAATTAAATTCAAGCATACTCTTCTATACAACTAAAAGAAGCATCTAGAATAACAGCCCATGCGCTGTAACAAAATAACAGAAATAGCTCCTATCAAACTAAGGTAACTAATTACATTATTGCCCTTCTAATTACACTTGGGTCGTGATAATAACCTATTAAATGGATGATATAGATTTGAAGAAGGTTCAATATTTGTTGCTTATGCATGAACAATGCTTAGCTGCTAAGAATGTACCTCAATCTTCTCTGCATTTTGATTCACTGTCCTCCATTATGAATGTTAATATGGCTTCACATCAAAGTAATGGAAATTTTGGTTATAATAGAGGAGGATATTCTCAGATAGGAGGAGGTTCTGGATTTAGAGGAGGTAGAGGTCGAGGTAGATCAAACAAAAAATTCTACTGTCAATTGTGTGGAAAACCAAGGCATCTAGTGGAGAAATGCTATTATCGTTTTGATCAAAATTTTACTCGAGTAAATAGTCAAGGCACTGGTAGATCTTCTGGCAGATATAATACTGGAAATCAGATAGATTCAAGTGCCTATATGGCTACCTTTAGTGATTCTAGTGGAGTCTACTCCAATGATAATGGATCAGTGATAGGCTCACCATATAATAGTACTCTTGAGCAATTTGCTGCTCAACATCAACTTTCTTTTTCTAATCCATCCTAGTTTGTGGACTCAGGAGCCACAAATCACATCACTTCGAGCCTTAACAATCTGTCCCTACATTCACCTTATCTAGGTGGGGACAAAGTTACCATAGGCAGTGGTAAGCAATTGCCTATTACTCATGTTGCTACAAGTATGTTAAATATCAATTCAAATTCTTTTCTTTGTATTCCTAATATCCTTCATGTTCCTAGCATACATAAAAATCTTCTAAGTGTTTCTCAACTTACTAGAGATCATAATGTGGTGTCTAAATTTCATTTTAATGTTTGTTTGATTAAGGACAAAAGATTTGGGGA
This sequence comes from Diospyros lotus, assembly GCF_014633365.1. Lineage (NCBI taxonomy): Eukaryota > Viridiplantae > Streptophyta > Magnoliopsida > Ericales > Ebenaceae > Diospyros > Diospyros lotus. The sequence goes on from NC_068346.1 coordinate 31,562,259, forward strand.
AGTTCTTCTACGGGGACACCTTAAGGATGGGTTATATCGGCTAGTTCCAGCATCTTGTTTCGCTGCAACAAGCACTCAAGCTCAATCCCTAGAGCTATTTTTTGTCAATTCAGCTAGTACTTCTTTCAATTCGTGTAATGATGAAAAAACATGTAAAAGACAGTCTTCATTTGTTTATGAACTATCAAATGATGTAAATGTGGCTCAAAATACTGGTATTTGCCAAGATTGGCACAATAAATTGGGTCATCTTTCTTTAAATGTATTGAATAAAATTGGAGTTTCTAGTTCATCTTCAAATTTATTTTTCTATAATTCTTGCCAGATTGGTAAATTGCATTAAATGCCTTTTTCTACACATGAGATTACTGCTTTTTGTTTTTTACAGCTAGTATATTCTGATCTATGGGGACCAGCTCCAATGTTGTTAATGCAAGGATTTTGATACTATATCATTTTTGTAGATGCTTACACTAGATACACTTGGTTATATCCTTTAAAACTCAAGTCAGATCTCTTATCAGTGTTCATTACCTTTCATAAACTTTGCTGAAAATCAATTTCACACCAAAATTCAAGCCTTACAAACTAATAATGGGGGAGAATACTTTGCCTGTTTACCCTATCTATGGAATAATGGCATTCAACCTAGATTTACTTGTCCTTACACTCATCAACAGAATGGAGTTGCTGAGAGAAAACATAGGCATATAGCTGAAATAGGATTATTAACCTTATTAGCCCATGCTAAAATGCCTTTAAAATTTTGGGTAGAAGCCTTTCTAACTGTTGTTCATGTGATTAATCTTCTCCCTTCCTCATCTGTTAATTTTTAGATCCCATTTAAATTGTTATATTGAAAGACTCCCAATTATAATTCCTTAAACCATTTGATTGTGCTTGTTTTCCTTTTCTTTGACCTTACAACAAGCGCAAATTTGAATTTCATTTAACCAAGTGTATCTTGGGATGACGTCCCCTTGCGAACGCCCTGCCACCGCATCCCTTTAGTGACGAGGAGGTAAACCTAGGTATTATCTACCAACAACTGTGCTGGGGAAGGATTTGAACCTAGAGACCAGGCTAGCCCACCTCCCTCAGCTGGCCGCTGAGGCCACCCCGTGGGGTGAACCAAGTGCATCTTTATTAGATATAGTATCACTCAAGCTGGTTACAAATGCTTACATCTTTTTGGTTGTGTATATACAACCCGGCATGTACAATTTAATGTTAGGGATTTTCCTTACTCCACTATATTTTCTTCATCCAATGTGACTGCTAACTTTCCCTAAGATTCCAAGCCTAGCAGTCCTCCTACAGAATTTCTTCATTCTTTTGTTTCTTCATCTTCTTCTTGCAAGTGTCCCTTGGTAGCTTGTTCCTTGAGTCCATTTCTGAGATCAACAGAGAATGTTAACTCTCCTGCCACCACATCTTCTCGTGCATCATCTGCACCTCCTATCTCAAAGGTTCCTAAATATAAGAATGTTCCAGCTCGTCTTAAAGCCAAACAGCTTGTTAATTCTTCTCCTCATGCCTTAGTGAGCTCACTTGAACCAACATCAGTTAGAGAGGCTCTTTTAGACTCACAATTGGTTAAAGCCATGGAAGAAGAATATACTGCTCTACAAAGGAAAAATACTTGGGAGTTGGTTCCATATACTGATGATATGAATCTCATTGAGAATAAATGGGTTTTCTGGGTGAAGTTTAAGCCTGATGGGTCCATTTTAAAGTATAAAGCCAGGTTAGTTGCAAAAGGCTTTCTCCAAAATCCAAGTGTAGACTATGCATAAACTTTTAGTCCGGTGGTTAAAGCTCCTACCATTCGAGTTCTATTTTCATTAGCAGTGTCATTTGGTTGGGAAATTCAACAAATGAATGTTAACAATGCATTTTTGAATGGTGATTTAGTTGAGACCATGTATATGGCTCAACCGGAAGGGTTTGTCAATATTGCCACTCCAAATCATGTTTGCAGATTGAAGAAATCTTTGTATGGGTTGAAACAAGTTCCTCGTGCTTGGTATAATAAGCTGAAAGAAGCTTTACTTAATTGGGGTTTTATTAGATCAGTTTTTGATGCTTCGTTGTTCATCAAGCGGACAAATGAGTATGTGTTGTTTGTGTTAGTATATGTGGATGATATACTTCTTATTGGATCCAGTTCTACTGCTCTTAAGGCCTGTATTCATGATCTAGACCATCAGTTTGCTTTTAGAACTCTATGACCTGTCAATTACTTCCTAGGGTTTGAAGTATATAGGAGCAAAAATGGCCTTTATCTTACTCAAACTAAATATGTTGTGGATTTGTTGAGGAAAGATGGGATGAAAGATTGTAAGCCCTGTTACACTCCTATGACTGCTGGTCTTTCTTTGACAAATGAAAGGAGAAGAGTTTACTAATCCAGCTGTCTATAGAACAATTATAGGGTCTTTACAATATTTGACCTATACAAGACCTGATATTGCCTTTGCTGTTAACAAGTGAAGTCAGTTTTCAGCACATCCTAAGTGTCAACACTGGTTAGTTTGCAAGAGACTGCTTCGATATATAAAGGGAACTACTGATCTGGGTTTGTTCTTCTCTTCTACACCTGGAAATCTGACTTTATCAGTATTCACTAATGCAAACTATGCTGGCTGCAAGGTCACCAGGAGTGCTAGTGGGTTTTGTATTTATCTTGGCAACAATCTTATTGTTTGGGATTCCAAAAAGCAATTAGTGTTGTCAATCAGTAGGGGAAGTTGAGTATAGGGCTGTTGCATTGGGAGTAATGGAGTTACTATGGCTTAAGTCATTGTTTACAGAGTTGGGATATTCAATTGTTACAACTCCTATTGTATGGTGTGATAATTTGGCAGCCAAAAGTATGGCTGAAAATCCTATTTTTCACTCTCATACTAAACATGTTGGTGTTGATATTCATTTTGTTCGATAGAAAGTTGAAAATGGTGTAGTGGAAATACAATATGTTCCTAGATCAGAGCAAGTTGCTGATATTCTGACTAAGAGTCTGCCTAGAGACAGATTTCAACGGTTATGTTGCAAACTTGGGCTAACTTGGAGTCCTGTATGTACTGGTGAACGAAGATATACAACAAAGGAAGCATCTTCTAAAAACTTGTGTACTACAGAGACACTGGAGGAGCTTGATTTGAAGGGGAGTGTTGAAGAGAATGTAACATTGAGATAGTGTTAACTTGTTGTTTATTGTTTTGCTTCTTATTTTATGTTGCTGTTATGTTTTTAATTGTATAAGGCGGTAATGCCTTACTGTTGGTTAAGCTGCATATATAAGCGGCTCTTGTTTAGTTTCTTCCTTTTCTTTGTTTCTCGGATTCTTAAGCCCTAGGTTTTCCAACTTACATGCTGGAATCAGACCAACTAGGCCAACTCAATCTGGTAGTTAACCTCACACCAGCCTGGTTCACAGTTTTGCTAGATATGTATTTGGGCAATTTTATCCCAGAAAAATTTTCATGTTATTTGTTCCGTTGAATCTGATGTTTGTATGGAATTTGACTGATTTGTCTGACATATTTTCAAATAAATCCACCTGTTTTTAATTGGGGGATGCACCTCCAGGTCCTATACTATGTAAAATTTGAAGCCAAGATAACAAAGTGCAGAAAACTGAAAGCTGAATTTGTAAATAGATAAAATGTAGGGCTACCAGGCCAGCCAGGGTTTTCTTTTCTTCCTTACTCAGCTTTTACGAAGACTTATTTGTGATTGGACAACATTTCCCATTGTGCTGCATTATCTTGCTTACTGTTTTCTTCATTGCCCTAGTCTTCATCTTGATGTATCTCTCTATCTCATTCTTTCTCTGCTTTGCGGTGTAGTGCCAGCTGTATACAAACATGTCTGTGTAAAAAGTCAGTAGAATAACCAAGCAAAAAAAAGCCTAGTAGAATATGATGTGAGGATGCTTTCATAATCCACTAGGTTGTCTAAGATTTGCCATGAAATCATCCATTGCCTTCCAAACAAACTAATCACGAGGCTTCTTCATTGTGACTGCAATGACTCAGTCATGCTTAAAACAAGCCCATTTAATGAAAATCTAAAAGTTTCTCAAAAAGGTTGTGTAGGTCTAAATTTACGTATGTGAATACTATATGCATATGGTATGCAAATTATGCATTTTATGAACTATTGGCAATTTGGCATTTGCAATTTTATTTTTAGTTTTATTTTTATTAAAGTATTCATTCATAATTATTTATTAATCGTAAAACCATTTGATCATTGAACTAGTAGCTTGGTGAATTTGATATCTGGTTTTCATATGATTGAATTTCTCTCATTGCAAGCTAGGTCTCTTGCTACCTGTTTCATATTTACTCCCTTGATCCGTCACTTTCTCTTAATTTGTTTCTCCTCGAGTAAAAGGTCAATTGGCCTTTTGAGTACTTTAATTGATTACTTACATGGTGGTGATAACCAAACCTACAGATGCATCCACCCGCAGGCTTCCTTGATTGTTCAAATTATTATCATTATGTTATAGCATTACCAAGAGTTGAAGTACTGCTTTTTGATCACTTTTCGTTATTAATAATAATAGTAGTAACATCATCCTCCTTGAATGTTATAGAGTGACTGGATTGCTTTAGTCTAACTATCTTCATAAATAATACCTTGCATATTAGCTCTCCTTGTGTTTTGTTGGAGTTCTTTGTTAGTTTTGTCAATATTTTGATTGCATAAATGCTTTGAAAGGAGCACAGCCACTCTTACTCCACAAAGTGTGAATTTTTTCAACAAGAGACTCCCAGTGTATATTTTTAAATATTTTAAGTTACACGACCATTCCACATCAGTTGGATTGCCCTTGGTGGTACGTTTAGATTCTTGGATCTCAACCAGAGAGCCTGTACACCTACTCCAAACTTGATAGGTCCTAAGCTATATTGCTGGTGCAGTTAGTGGCTCCTCACTAATTCTTCTTGTACAATTCTTTGAAAATGACTTCCTGTTTCCACATATGGCATAGCATGATATATTGCCAATTTTTTTTGTCATTTCTTTCCGACTGGGACATAAAGTTACAATATTACCTTCTTGTGGCATTGGACTTTACAAATTTTGTTTTGAATGGATTTGTCCAGTTTAAAAAGGATTTGCATAGAGATGGATGCATGATTTGAGGTAAATGGGACTACATATGATGTGAAACAGTCAAAGGAAAGCCCTAATACCAATTTGATGCTGAACAATATGAGAAAGATTGGTGAAGAACGAGAAGAAATTGGGGAAATAAGAAGAGAAATAGAAGAAGCTTAAGAAAAAGCAAGAAGTTAAGCTGAAAAGGGGGGGGGGGGGGGGGGGTGGGGACAATATTAATTGTATTCAATAGTCAAAGGCATTAATTTTCTTTATACATAGTGTGGTTTATTTAGAGGCAAAATCTAGTCATAACTATAACATGATTATGAATCTCATCCAAGTCCTATCATAACTATAATTGTCTAATCAAAATAAAGATAGAAAGATAAACCTGCCTAAAATATAAAAAGACAAGATAACAAGATAAAACCTAAGGGTAAATTGCCCCTATACCTCGTGGTTGGGCCATTTGGATGGAGAGCTCCTGTGGTTTACTTTTGTTGTTGGGACCACCCCCTCTATTAGTTTTAGGCCCATTTGGCATTAATTAAATCAAATTGAATTACATTTGACCAAATCTTCTCTCTAATTATGAAGTAAAAATAAAAAAATAAAAGTAAAAATAAAAAAATCAAAGAACATAACCTGTTTTGTTCTTCAATGAAGAGATTGCCGTTGGTGACGAAGAGAAAGGTTTGTTGTTGACAACCACATTGAGAGAGGGAGGATGAGCCTTGGAGGACAATTCAAGTGGTGACAAAGACGAAGGTGAACACAAAGTAGAAGAAGCAAACAAATTCACCTCCATCAAGGTCTTGATTGAGGTAATAACCTCTGGTTGTGATGCTTGCAAGGTGGAACCCTCAGAGGTGTCTGGTGAAAGTGGATTTGGCTTTGATTAGGGAAGATAGTTAAGGTTAGGGTTTGGAAATTGGAGGTGGAGAGTTGGAGAACTGGGGTGGATTTGGCTTCGATTGGGGAAGGTAGTGAGTTAAGATTGTGTTTTTCTACTGATTTTTTCTTTTTTCTTTCTGTTTTTCGTTTCAATGAATTTTTTATAATGTTTTTATGTAACAATAATGCACTTTTATGTTTTTCTTTCTTTTATTTATTTATTTTTGGTAACACATCTTAGAATTTTGTTACTAACTGATGTGACTATTCAAGTACCTCCAGATTGTTCCTCTATCTCTCATGCTTAAGCTCCTCTGGGCTGATGATGTTTATATCTTTTTGTTGTACCACTTCCCTAGGTTTTTCTAAATTGGTAGGTTGGGGTGGTAAGGGTTTCAGTTGGATCTTCTTGCCTTTGCATAAGAATAAGCACAGTATTCAAGTCAAACAAACATGGTCTTCCCAAAATAATGTAACCCACATCCCAAAATAATGACGGAAGGAATTGCACCATAAAAGGAGATACAAACCAAATCTAGAGTGAAATGGCTACTGCTTTTGGAAATACGACAAAAATGATCCTAGGAGAGTCAAGCGGAAATGTCTCAAATCCAACAGTGTTGGTGATGGAATGAAGAGGTAGGAGAGAAATCTATACTAACATAGCTTGCTAGATGACTTTACATAAATTCTGTAATGAACAAAGCATAAATAGGTTTAGTTTGGCCCAAAAAAAAGAAGCAAAAAAGGTAGATAGTGAAGTAAACTCAAAAATTATGAAAATTTATACCAATGATTTGATACCAAAGATGGAAAAAGAGAGAGATATATGAACTGGCTAAAGCAAGAGAAAGAAGAACAAGAGATTTAAGCCAAGTGAAATGCATAAAAGATGAAATATAGAAACACGAAACAAAATAGAAACAGCGGGGCATCTACTTTTCCCAATTGTGCCACCAGTGTGATCACCTTTAAGTTTAAAAATCTAATTAGATGGAAATTCTGAAGATACTATTGTCTGATATGATAGGCATTGTGCATATTTGGCCATTTTTTATTTTATTTTTTTATTTTTTTGGTCAAACTTCTTTGTGGATTTTTTGTTTAGTTTATTGGGCAGCGGCTCTGGAATTTTGCAGGCATAAGGCCAGAATCCAATTGTTTCGAACATGGAAAAGCAGCAAGTAGGGAGATAAAAGATTCACCTTTATTGATTCATAATCATCATCATCATCATCTTTATGATTCTATCTATTCCTAGTAGACAACGTTCAGCAATGGTAGCATTGTTTTATATAGAGATTACTGATGGAAGAGCTGTAATTTCTCTATTTATGAGGATGGTTTGGTTAAGGAAGAGGGGCATGTTTGCAGTTTGGTTGCTGGTGCTCAAGTCAAGTCAGGTGAATACATCCTCAAAAGTTTGGTACTTTTATATACATATATTTATGTGAGATGGTATGGTATCCAAAAATATGAATTTTTAACTTTTTAACAACCATTTAATGACGTTTTATGTAGCAAGATAAAGATCGGCTGCTTTTTATGCTGCAATGTACTAATTAATTAAGCACTTTGGATTCAGATGTGTGGGAGAGAGTTTGCTAATTACTTTTGTACAGTCTTATTTATTTAACTTGAAATTTTGGTGGGTGGAAAGCATCCTTGTCTAGTCAGTTTTATGTGACTTTCAATGAGCCCTTTTGCATTTCATTGGCACATTCTCTAATTGCTTTGTTAAAGAGGTCAACCCAACGTATCTCATCTGGTATGTTGTACAATAGCTATATGTTTTCTTACAATGGCAAAAAATGGGCCAATTCTAGGGTGCTTGTGGGATAGTGATATCCACCTCCTCTAAAGTGCATCACTCTTGTGGATACTGATATATACCGTACACTCTTCATTGTTTTTACATTGCACTTCCTCTTTGCATTGACCTCCCTTATTTTCACACTGCAATTCTTGAATATCGGTGCTCAAAGGGTATTATTGAAAGTATTTGAATTTGGGTCCAATTGTATCTTGGATTTGGATTCTTTAAAATAGATGAATTTGAAATTCTACTAAAATAGCTGTTGTTTAAAATAATAGCATTTGAAATGCAAGTATTTTAAACATTAATAATATAATGTAACCATAATTTCTCATTTAATTGTCTATCAATGCCATGGAGAATTTTTTGCACATCTTAATGCTAGTATTCTCATTTTACATAACTTTTGATGACTAATTCTCGTTATAGAAAATTTGAGACATCACACTTGAGTTGGTTTGCAGTTATCTTTGCTTTTTAAGTTGTGGTGTCATTACGTATATGACAAGAGCTTTGAAATTTACATGAAACGCAAGAGCCTGAGGCTTTGCTTTCTTGCAAAGAGTTGAAAAGATAATTGTAATGGATAAAATTTTTTACGGTCTATGACTGCAGGAACATATAGCACCTGGGGCAAAGGCAATGTTTGTGGTTTACATATCGTGTTAACCCAGTTGATGGCCAAAGAGTTGTAGTTCATAGAGGTTTTCTATGTGATGATTGTAGGTGTAATGTCTTGCTTGACTACTACCTGTGTTGCTAGTTTGATTGTTGAGTTGGATCTAGTAGAGCAAATTAGATAGCCTCTTAGTGGGGAACGTAGATTGAAGTTATGGATTGATGAGAATGACCAAGTTAAGAGGCCAACATTTGAATTTTGGAATTGGATACTTCGATCCAATTGCTGTGTTTATATGCCTCACGAAAAAGAGTTGAGTCAAAAGTATTCTAGATAAGGACCAATATGAATTATAGTCTCCAATAAGGATGAAAAATGTACAGTTCATCTTGGGGTGACCAAGGTATATGGGGACCTTGTAACACCCTAGGTATGAGTGTGAATTTAATTAAATAAATTATGAAAATAAGGGTATCTAACTTTCCAGAATTGTCCTAGATTGGCTGGTGGAAGTTTATAAATTTGAAATGTCTTTAGAAGGGCAATATGGTAATTTAGATATTATCCCATTAAAAGAGAATAATTATGGGTGAAAATGTGTAAATAAATTCTATGTGAAGGATTTAACTTTGATTAATTTATAGAAAAATATTGGATGACCAAGATTGAGGATTAGGGGTCAAGTGGGTGTCGAATAGTGACATTTGGCAAGTTCTCATTTAAGAATATGAGATATTAAAGAAATAAGAAATGAACAAATTAAGTATATGGATGACACCTGGTAAATTCTTGGGAGAAGAGGTGTGAGTTATTTTGTGGGTGGATATTTTAAGTAAAAAGGAGTGATTAAGGTAAATCAAAAAGGATTAGAAAAGAGTCACTTTAACCTTTAGTGAGGGTAATCATTATGGTGAATAAAGTAAATGGAAAAATAAATGGAAAAATAAATTGAAAAGTTGCTATGCAATTAAATGGGAAATTATGTAAAATATGTCTTTTAAAGTGATGTATATGAAAATAGTCTCATTTAAATAAATTTTGAGAAATTGGAAATTCAAGGAATCCAATGGTTGAGAATGAGTCTTGGAATAAGGCTTGATCCAAGGGCCATGAGTGGTTCTTGAAGATTGGCATGGATTGTCAACATAATGAGAAATTAATTTTAAGAAATGGAAAGTGAAAATCTTGTTGGATAAGAGAATTTTCTCTTTGGTTAAGGATTGTGTTTCTTCTTAAGGGTAGAGATTAAATTCTATGTGATTAAAGGGATGAGATTAAAAATTCATTAAGCACATGGATTGTGCTTGTAGTGAAGAGTGGAGATTAGTTCTCTCAATTCCATAAGATCCAAAGGCTTGGATTGAATCTTGAGTTGAAAATAAAAATTAGAATGAGAAAAGTGGAGAAATATAAATAAAAGGGAGGAGGAGAAGGCCAAATCTCTTTGACTAAGAGTGAATTTGAAGTAGAAGTAGAGAAGCTCAAGTGAAGAGTAAGGGGTAAGCCTTGAAAGCCTTTTAGTTATTTCAATTTATAGTCTTGAAAATAGTTTTAATGATCAAAGATTATTTTTCTTTAAGGGTTGAAAGCAAATACATCTTGCAAGCTAAAGATTGTGGGAGATCTAAAGAAGTTTAAGATAAGGGATGATCCCATAGGTGGTGGTCTTGCATGTTTAGCAAATGTTTGTTATGAGTTTCATGTGTTTGCAAGTATATATGCATTTGTGTGCTCTAGTGGACCTTTGGCTATAAGGAAGACTAAGAGTTGGGAAAAAGGGATTGGTTGAAGTCTCCACCTTGAAAGGTTGTAAAGGTTAGGAAGACTACTCATATTTGCATTACATCTCGCATTACATGATTACTTATGCTCTCATTTGTTTTGCATTGCACCCTTACTGAGCAATAGCTCATAAGGTCATTTTGTACCTCTTTGTAGGTGGTGAAAGTTCAAAGGAAAAGGGAATCTTGGAAGGGGTAAGGGCTATGAGTATGGAAGGCTAATTGTGTGGTTGTTATATTTTGTAATGGTGTTTTAAAGTTTGATGGAGTTTAAACTTGAGTATGTATTCTATTTGGTGTATGTCATGTAAGTACCTCATGGGTTGTATGGCCGTATTTTGGAGTGAATGTGAGAGAATTATATTTTAATTTATGCATAATTAAATTTTGAAAAATATGGGATATGTACATAAAAAAAAAAAAAAAAAAAAGGCTAGCAGGTTGTTGCGGCCAGTAGGCACGTGCGCATGCGGCGAGCGCGCTGCTGCCACCCCTTGCTATTTTTTTTTGGTTTTTCCTTAGTTGTTGGAATTTTTGGATTTAAAAAAATTATTTTATAAAGAAACAAATACGGATTTGAGCCTCCAAAATATATATTGAATTAATGTAAATTTTTTAGGCATTTTTGAAAAAAATTCTATATTTTGAAAAATAAAATAAAGGAGTATTTTTCTTGAATTTTGGAAAAATGAATGAGAAAATTTGATTCTTTGAATTTCAAAAATTTACTTCCTAAATTATAGGAATTGGGTGTACTTTGGGAAAAATAAATTGAGGATTGGTTAAGGAAAAATCATTAAATTTTTCAAAGGGAGATTAACCCAAATATTTTTCAAGGGATTTTGGAAATGAGAAAAATGGGTTAATAATTGGGTTAAATTTATTTTTTAATAATTAAGGCCTTGTGCCATAGTTAAATAAAGCGAGTGTGGTTTGTTTATTTTTGTCGAATTTTGGGAAAGGTTATTTCTCGGTTCTTCATTAAGAGCTAGAGAAAGGTGATGTTTCACCAATGTTTCAGGTTTTATTTTCACGAGATTTTTTTTTATATTTTTTCTGAATTCTTGAGTGGAGCGAAGGGAGGGACAGAGTTTAGTTCCCACCTAAGACGTTTTTTTATTGAAATATAGCTTGTCTCTTCATTATTGTCTTAGCGAGTGAATAGTTAGTTGATTATTTACTAGTAACACCCGCAGTGAGAGCGGGGCGTTACAAACCTCATGGATGTTTGTTGATGGTCATGGATGAAGAGTAGTGTGGTCACATTGTGGAGGCATCTGTGATATGTTGCAAGCACGTGTGATGGATTTCTAAGCAGTTGGGAAGATCATCTATCATTTAAGTTTGCATACAACAAAAGTTATAGAGTACTATTGGCATGACAGTGTATGAAGGATTAGAGGGGCATGTGCATGAACTAACCACGTGGCTGCATAAACAATTTGGTTGTGTAACAAGGAAATGGGTAAACACAGGGAGTAAAGTAATCTTAGATGGTGTTTGACTTAGCTTAAGTTTTAGTTAAAAGAAATTATACAAGCCTTTCAAGAATTTAAAAAAAAAAAAATCTACCTGTTTGGAAAATTATTAAGAGCTTATAAGCTATTCAACTTATAAATTCTCTAAATAACTTATTTGGTAAGTCGTATGTGCCACATTCCTAAGGGTAGAATAGTAATTATAGTCATAGTGGTAAGTTGGTTATACCTAGTTAGTTAGATCCCTGTTGTACTAGGTGTACATTCCCAATTAGTTATGGTAGCTGGTGACTGTATATGTGGCTACATTCGAGAATGAGGATATGATTGAATATACAAGAATCTGAATTCTCTCTTTCTTTTGTTATTCTATCTTTTTCCCTTGATTGTTCTTCCTATCTTCTCTAGAATTCTTCAATTTCCAAAAGAATCCCCTTGTTAGCTATCAAAGTTGACAATTGGTATCAGAGTAGAAGGCGATTCTGATCGGTGCTCTGCGGTGTGTTGCTCGCTTTGATCAAAAGGCGATTTCAACCCAGATCGATGAGACCTTCGACCGACGCATTGTTGTGTGACTGTCGCTTTGATTGGAAGGTGATTTCGATCCAGATCGGTGAGGCAAACTTGATCGGGTAACCAGGGTAATCGACCATGGCAAAGGTAACAAGGATGAAACAATTTGAGACGCGATTGGAGACTTTGGAGCAAGGAATTTGATAACACCAAGAGCATTTGGATGACAAGATGGACCTTATGGACGTCGACCTACGATAGAACCATGAAGAGTTGGGTCGAATGAGAGTTGAGGGTGCGGCCCCGTAGGAGGAAGTCACCAACCTTCGAGCAGACATCTAGGGCCTTAAGGAAGAGGTCACTGGAATTGGGCAGCAGCTGAAAATCGTGTTAAACTTGTTCTCACGGTTATCGAACACTAGCCTTCTAGTGAACTTCCTTCCAAGGCTGAACACAACCCCAATCTTGATGAGAGTAAGGGACAGACCACAGGTCACCAACCTAATGTGCATGGATGAATAACCAAAAAAATTTCAGTGAGGACCCCTGCGACCTTGAACCATGTGTCTATGCTGAAGGTGGAAATTCCAACATTTGAGGGAAACAAGCCACGTTGGTGGGTTTGGCATTGTGAGCGATTAACCAATACTGAGTGGAAGATGACTAGAGGGTGAATCTGGCTACTGCATATTTGAATGACATGGCAGACTCGTGGTTCCAAGGGTGGAATAACAGAAAGCCGATTCTGGTTTAAGAAGAGTTTGTAGTAGCTTTTTGCATCCAGTTTGTAGAGAGAACCATGGCTGATGTAGTGGAAGACTTCCACAAGTTAAGGTAGATCGGGTCAATGGAGGAGTATCAAAACAAATTTGAGGAACTAAAATCGCCGCTCATGATTTCTCGACCTACCTTAGACGAGCACTATTTTTTGTCGAGCTTCATCAACAGATTAAGCGATGAACTTTGACCCTTGGTTAAGATGTGGTTGATCGCTGTTGAACAAGTAGCCAAAAAGGCATAGCTACAAGAGTTGGCCTTAGAGGCAGTGGTTAAGAAACAATGGAATGCGACAAAAGGTATGTTGGTAGCAACTTCCAAAGTGGGGGTGTACGAGTTAAGTTCGGCCACTAAATAGGGCACAAGGGGAATCTACTACCTAGGGGTTCCTCTAACCCTATTTTAGAGAAGTCCTTACAAAAAAGACAATTGGGATTGTGTTTCCGCTGCAACAAAAAGTACTTTCTAGCATATCAATGTAGGAAGCAATTGTTGCAAATGGAAGGCTTAGAAGTAGAAGTAGAAGAAAAAGCAATGAATGTCGAAGAGGCAGAGGACACAAGCAATGGGGAGTCCGGAACAGATGGAGGGGAGATATCATTACACGTCATAGAAGGCTACCCCTTAGAAAAGATAATTAAGGTGAAAGGCTTAGTGGGTAAGAAAAGAGTGGTGGTCCTCATCGATAGTGGAAGTGCACACAGCTTTTTAGACAAAGACACTGCCCATAACTTACAATGTGAGATTCAGGTTGTTATACCACTTTGAGTTACAGTTGCGAATGGAAGTAAGATGGTAAGTCGATTTAAGTGTTCAGGTTTCAAATGGACAATGCAAGGTCTTGTGTTCATGACTGATTTGAGAATCCTTAGGTTGGGTGGTCGTCACATTGTACTAGGGGTAGATTGGATGAAAAATGTGAGGCCCTTGATTTTCGATTTCAACACACTGGAGATAACCTTTGAATTGGCATGAAAAAGGATAACATTAACAGGGAGCATGAAAGAGGGAGATTGCAAGTTATTAACAGGCTGAATGATGCAAAGGTTCTTTCAGCATGGTGAAGCTGATATAGCTCAACTGCGCTTCCTGTATGCAATAGAAATGGTGACGGATGGGGAAGAAATTGACAGTAGACTGGTGATCGAGAAAGGTGATCATTCATGGCTTAATCCTATTACCACTCTACATTCCTTAAAGGAGGCATCTACTTATGGTCTTTACATTCATTGTTGATTGAATTTGGGGAACTATTTGTCGAACCTACTACCCTACCCCCAACTTGTTTCCTTAACCACACCATTCATTTAAAACCCAATTCAGAACATGTCATTGTTCGTTCCTACCAAGTCCATCATTCAACTGAGTCAAAGTCCATTTGCCTTCCCTGTACTCCTAGTAAAAAAAAAAAAAAAAAGATGGAGCATGACAGTTTTGTGTTGATTACGCCAATTGAACTCCTTTACCATCAAAAATAAATTTCTCATCCCAATCATTGAAGACCTTCTAAATGAATTATCTGGAGCCACCATCTTTTCAAAACTCAAGTTAAATTTGGGATACCACCAAATTAGAATGAATCCAATTGATATTCTTAAAACAGCCTTTAGAACTCATCAAGGCCTTTACGAGTTTCTAGTTATGTCGTTCGGCTTAACTAATGCCTCTACCACCTTTCAAACATGAATTACATCTTCCACCCTCACCTCAAAAAATTTATTCTCATATTTTTTTATGACATCTTAATATACAACCCCTCTTTAGACCAACATATAAATTATTTAAGGACCACTTTCAGCATCCTCTGATCCTATCAACTTTATTTGAAGAGGTCCAAGTGTACCTTTGCCGAAAGGAATATAGAGTATTTAGGCCATGTAATTACGAGAAAGGGGTGAGCATCGACCCAAAGAAGATTGCAGTGATGTTGAAGTGGCTGAGACCTGAAACGGTTAAGGGGATTCCTAGGCCTCACAAGTTACTATAGGCAGTTCATTAAAAATTATGGTGTGATTAGCAAACTATTGACAAAACTTCTCAAGAAAAATGGCTTCGGGTGGAATCCACAAGCAGAGGCAACGTTCCAAGCACTTAAAAAATCAATGCCATAAGCTCTTATATTAGCCTTACCCAACTTTTCGAAACCTTTTATTTTGGAGGTAGGTGCATGTGAAATGAGAGTAGGGGATGTGCTTGTGTAGGGTGATAAACCTTTGGCTTTTCTTAGCCAACCCTTAACCCCAAAGCATCTAGGGCTCAACATCTATGATAAGGAGTTAATCGTCGTTTTGATGGTTGTGGATAAATGGAGATACTATTTGGAAGAGAGCTAGTTTGTGATTAGAATGGATCACGAGAGCCTCAAATTTCTGATGCAATAGAGGCTCCACACACAATTACAAAGAAAATGGGTAAACAAACTGTTGGGACTAGACTGCACTATACATTATCACAAGGGAAAGGAAAACATAGTGGCTGACGCCTTATCCGGAAAAGAGGAGAAAGGAATCTGCAACGTTATTTCTGTAATGGTGCCTGACGGGGTAAAAGAGATCACTGCTAGCTATGAACGTACTCCTTGGGCCAAGGACCATACTACATTGCTAGCAATCCAAACCACATATTCAAATGGGTATACATTATCAAGTGGGCTACTCAGATACAAAGGAAGGCTAGTGATCGGAGATGATGACCAGCTCAAAGAGAGGATACTAAATTCACTTCACAGCTAGGGGGACACTCGGGATTAAATGTCACATCTTATAAGGTAAGGCAATTGTTCTATTGGCTTGGGCTTTAGTGAGATGTAAACGCATGTGTGATGGGGTATGCAACTTGTCAACGCTGCAAGCACGAGCATGTACCTTATCCAGGGTTGTAGCCACTCAACATTCCTGAATAGGGATGGGAACAAATTTCGATCAACTTTGTGGAATGATTGCCTAAGTCAGAAGGAAAGAGCATCACATTGGTAGTAGTGGACAGGTTGACAAAATTCGGGCACTTCCTAAGTCTGTTTTACCTCTTCATAGCCTCAGAAGTTGCAAGACTCCTACTAGACTTAATGGTGAAGCTACATGAATTACCTATGTCCATTGTATCATATTAAAATAAGATATTTATCAGTTTTGTAAGTTTAGAAGTTGGGTTGCACATGTCCACGACCTACCATCTTGAGATAGATGGATAGATGAAACAGGTGAACCAATGTTTGGAAACTTATCTAAGGTGCGTTTACTTTTCTAAACCAAAGAGCTGGAATAAGTGGTTGCTATTGAGTCACCACCCCTAGTACTTGCTACCAGGAAGTACTCAAGTGCAAAAGTGGTAGTGGATCAATATTTGAGGCAAAGGCAAGAAGCACTACAGATAATCAAAAGAGAATTAAGCCTAGCACAAAACAAAATGAAACAGATGGCTAATTAGAACAGGAGCGAAAAGTCCTTTGAAGAGAGAGATCAGGTATATTTGAAAGTCAAAAGATTTCAGCAACAATTGTTCTTTGCTACTCCCACCTCTAAATTAAGCCTCAAGTACTATGGACCATTTGCGGTGATGGCCAAAGTGGGGGAGAGGGCTTACATGTTACAGCTTCCTGAATAAGTAAAGTGCATTCAGTCTTTCACGTATCTCTCTTGAACAAGGCAATGGGACCTACATATTCCGTCAACTTGGAGGTTCGCCCTACCGAAGAGGACATAATCGAGGCAACAAAACTTCTAGTAGTGCTGGATAAGAGGGTGACTTACCAGAATTCTATCCCCTTAACACAGGTGTTGGGGAGTACCTACCCAACCTCCTCAAATAGTTTTCAAGGGTTTGCCCAGCTTTTGTAATTTTTTGGGGACAAGAAAGTTTTAAATGGGGGAAATTTTGTCACATTCTTAAGAGCTGAATAGTAATTATAGCCATAATGGTAAGCTAGTTATATCTAGTTAGTTAGAGCCAGGGCCCTGTTGCACTGGGTGTACATTCCTGGTTAGTTATGGCAACTGGTGACTATATATGTGGCTACATGTCACGCCCCGCAAATTCACAGGTTGTCATGTTGGAAGAAGGGCAGAATTTATGGCTTGCCAAACGTGTGGCAACTGGTGGCTATATATGTGGCTACATGTCACGCCCCGCAAATTCATAGGTTGTCATGTTGGAAGAAGGGCAGAATTTATGGCTTGCTAAACATGGCTTTACATGGGAAAAATCTAGAAACAAGGTATTCTAGATGGTGGTGGATTATTGTAATATATTTGTATGGAAGATTCTAGAGAAAGCTAGATTAGACCTTTGAATTGTTTATTGTAAATATTTTATTGAAAAGTTGTAGAAAACTCTAGAACCATGATAAAGACCATTGGATCAAAGTGATCCTAGCCGTCCGTTGTACTTGGCAACCATTATATATAGGCGGTGCCTTCATTTGTAATGGCATCAAGTCTTTTAAGTGTTCTAAGTGAATACCTAAGCTTTCTCCCAATCTCTCCTGTGTTCTTATATTCCTTCTTGTTTAGGTGCGATCCTTCTTGTGCCTGAGTCCCATTCTCAAGGCCAAGTCTCCAAGTTCGTGACATACAGCTGAGAATGAGGACATGATTGAATATACAAGAATCTAAATTCTCTCTCCCTTTTGTTATTCTCTCTTTGTCTCTCCTTTTTCTCGCGTTTCCCCCCTATTATTCTTCCTATCTTCCTCAGGATTCTTCAATTTCCAAAAAGTATCCCCTTGTCAGCTATCGGAGCTGACAGTATGCTGTAGCATTTTTTGGTAGTTTATGGGTCATCTTAAAATAAGTTGACGTTAGCCAAGTAAATGTCTAAATTACATTTGTTAATAAGCTCTTGTTGCCAAACATTTTTTTTATTATTATTAGTGAATACATATCGCTAGGCCCACAACCACAAAAGGCATATGAACTTGAGAAAACATCTTGTAAGGGATGATATGCATTGAGGTACAATTAGAGCTGTTAGTAGATTATTTGACATCAGTGGGTTTGAGTCAATTTTTAACAGGTTGGGATTGTTATTGAGTTGACCTGATAGGAATTTATTGGGTTCGAGTCGAAATTGACTCATTTAATTAAAATATCTATTAATTTTCAAAATATCCTCAATTTTTATTCATTCACTGTCTGCTCATATTCATATTTTTTTTGTTATTAATATTTTAGTTATTTCTTAAGTTGTATCATGGATTATGGATGTATTATTCTTAATTTATGTCTTAATTATTTTGGATTGCTCGGAAGAATCAGAATAGAATTAATCAGTTAATTAGTAATTTGTAAGTTACTTTATTTTATTTTTGATTTTAATATTTTAATTAGTATTTAAATTTAAATACGTATTTAAATATGTTAATAGTTCAACTTGATCTGAACATGTCAACTTTGCCAGGTGTTTAACAGATTAATTTATTTATTTGTTTAGTAAATATGTTCAGGATTGGGTTGAGGGTTCATAACTTAATAAACTAAGAGATGTTTAACTTGAGTCTTAATAGATCATGATTTGTTAGTGACCCGACTTGAACTAGATCCATTTCCCTATTTTGACACCCCAGGTACAATTTAGACCAAGCTTCAAAGGGCTGACAGTCGAGGCTAGTACAACCAACTAGCCCAATGAAACAAACCTAACAACAAAATTTGAAATAACTCTGCAAATTGACTAAGTCAACTTTAAGAGTCAGCATGAGTTAAGAGGACTAGTCCACTCCCAATAAGGGTAAGATTGCCCTTAGGGGAAAGGTGTGGAGAAACTTTTTTGATCTCAAAGACTGGATCCCTAGAGTGTGCATGGTTCAATTTTTCAGAAAAAATCGAACTGAACTAAACTCTTGGATTTTTTGAAATGATTGTATCAAAATCGAATCAAAGATGGATAAAAACCAAAATGAAATGGAACTTAGATTCAATTTTTTTTAGTTCAAGTTGATAAAAGAATTAGGAGTGTTCAAAAAAGTCGCTAGATCGCAGTTTTTGATTAAACCGAACCGGTCAATTTTTTTGAACTGACAGTTCGGTTTGGTTTGAAAAGTTCTCAAACCGCGTAGTTCGCGATTTGATAGACTGACAATTCCGTTTAAAATTCGAATCGCTTATGATATATAATTTTAAAATATATATATATAATTAATATATTATAAATATAAAGAGGCAGGCGGACGCTGCAACTTCTTTCTCTCCCTTTTCACCCCAACCAAACCCTAAGCCATTTGCACCCACCCACGCTTGCCGCACTTTTTTCTCTCCCCCTTCTCTCGAACAATTGTCAATCGGTGCCAACCCATCGATAGCCCCCACATCGTCGCAAGCTCGCAGCAATCAGGACCTCTCTTCTCCGATGCCCGTCACCCTATTTTGTTCCTTCTCCTATTTTGATTGTTGGTCACTGGTTTGCTCTCTCTCTCACTTTCTGTTAATTATTTTTTAATGCAAGTTTTTGGTACTCAAGCAATGAACTCACTTTTCAGTTATCATTGTTATTTTGATATGACTATAGATTGAAATCTAATCACCAAGAAAAATGATCTATAATTCTTAATCATGCTGGGGATCATTTTGCCTCTTAATTAGCTGAATCATATGGCACAAAAATTATAGAAAAATGCTATTGATACACCTTTGTGTACACCTTAGGCTACATAAAGGTGTATCAATGACAAAAAAAAAACCCTCATGAGGTGCATAGAGGCGCGTGAAGCGCAAGTGAGACGTAAGGTATTTTGATCATAATACCTCCTTATGTAGTCCAAGATATACAAAATGGTTGTACATCTAGCATGATTCAAAATTCTAGGATTGGACCGGACAAAATCAAACCAAATCGAATCGACTGCAAAATTTCTAAAATTGCGAAAACTGAACCGCACCGAACTGCAAAATGCAGTGTGGTTTGGTTCGTTTTTTCACACCAAATCAAATCGCTAAAAAATCGAACTTGTGGTTCGACGCATTAAATTGGCTCAAAATTGGCTAAATCAAACTGCAAATGCCTCTAAAAAGAATTGAGAAATTTTTCACTTTTAAAAAACAAATTTTGGACAAAAAAAATGTTGAAATATGAATATAACTAAGTTATTACATTAATATCATTCAAAACCAATGGGAATGCTCGTATAAAACTAAGAAATAAGAAATCTCCAAAATACAAAATCAAAATATGGATAACTTATTGTAATCATCGTATAGTGTGTACAAAAAATTCAAAATAGCAGCAGCATAATATATAATATATTAGGAATAATATATATAGTATAATAAGCATCGTGCACAGTGCATTGTATAAGATATAATTAATATATAATATATATATATATATAAAGAATTCTAATAGTAGCATAATACTAATTTTACTAAAAGGGTTAAACTTCCATCTGATTTGGGTTTGGATTTGCTTTTAAACTCGATTTGGTTCGATTTTTCAATACTCTAACCTGAGCCCAAATCAAAATAAAAAACTTCAATTTTTGTCAAATGATGAACCAAAAACCAAGTCAAACACCTTGGTTCGATTCAATTATTCTATTTTACTAGTTTGACCACACAATTAGGACCTTTTTAATGGTTGGTGGACAAAGGCTCCAAAGAAATTTGGGGGGCATTGAGGTTAAAGAATTCTCTACTAAACCTTCGATGCAAATAGGAAGAGCCTTGCCTTTCTTCTTACTGGGGCATAAGAGATCCCCAAAGCTGAGCCTCATGTTCTTTTAGCGAGCAAGATTATCACTAAAGGACTAGGAATGCCGGTAGGGATCCTTGAGCGAGCAGCATCCTTAGTTCAAGGAACAAAACTCACCTCCTCAAATCCCAAGTCCCGTCCTTGAAAATAACTTGAGAAGTGACTTTTTTAGGTTGGGGTCAATGAAAAACCTTTGATCCCTTGCAAGATGATTATTGGCAATCAAAGGTTTAACCTCGACCACTACCTCTTTGCATTTTCCATTTGGTGCAACGAGGAAGCATTGACATTTTTAGCACGAGGCGCTAATTTGGTATTTTCTTTGTTGAACGATCAATCAAAGGGTGATAAGTTTTTCTCTTGTTCTTTTTTCTTGTCAACTTAGCAAATGTTAGAGGAGCACCAAACAAACGGGAGTGAAGGAGCTCTTTTGGAAGGTTAGTGGTGTTGTGGATGTCAAAGTAATAGAATGAGCCAAGTACAATTATAGTCATATTGAAATTGAAAGAGAAAAATATGTAGAGACTTACATTTATATCTGTTCAAATTAGTAGTAACTAGGAGAGTCTCAAATAAATATCTAGTACTCAAACTCAAATTTATTCCTGACAACTTAAGAGGCATTAGATAGTGTTGGCAAAAACCCTTGGTTGGGCAAGAGGGCAGTGGCGGAGGCAGGGGGGCTTCAACCCCTCTCCCCCCCAAATTTTTTTAAAAAGTAAATTTTGAACACTAAAATATAATAATTTTTTATTACAAGCCCCCCCCCCCCACCCCCCCACCCCCCCCCCCACCCAAAACTCAAGCCCCCCAGCCCAGCTCCCCCTTCTTCTCCTTTTCTTTCCCAGATTCTGTTAAAATTCTAAATTTTCCCTTGATTGCTGCAGTTGAAAAAAAAAAATTTAAAGCCCCCTTGATTAAAAAATTCTAACTCCGCCCTTGCAAGAGGGCTTGGTGAAACAAAATCTTCCATTTGTTTTGTATATCCTAAAAGCCCTCGACCTATGGTCGAGAGGGACGTGGGTAGAACACAAGTGTATTGTTGTAATGGTGGGCGAGCATTAAGGATTTTTGGGGGCTTAGTGAACTTAACCCAAGGGATGATGGCAACCTAGTTGTTGTCTGAAGCCTTGTTAACACTGTAAGAATAGTTGAAGAGGCGGGTCAATGGGATGACCTTGGCCTTGTGGCATACTAGAAAGAATGCCATCAAGTTTCTCCAAGAATAGGGCATGAAGCGGCATTGTCGTCCTCGTGAACTTCATCATCTAGATAACTAGGCATGTAGGGGGAGGGGCATTAAAATCAGTAGGAATTGGGCACTTTTGATAGAACGATTGTCACTCTTTGGGTGCCACCTATGCAAAAAAAAGGGCAGGGTGGCAATTCTAGTTAATCAAGGACCACTTTTGTGGGGAATTATCCTTTTTTGGAAGGGCTTCCTCAACAATTACAATCTTCGTTAACGTGGCGAATGGAAGTTATTAAACTTTCTTACTTCCATGACTAAGGAAATGGTGGACTCTTCTTAATAATGATTCTGAGTATCCAGATCACTCCCACAGCTAGACACAAAGGGTGTCTGCCACATGGACAAAGGGCCATGTTAGCAGCCAACAGAACCATTTACAGTCTTATGGGCCCCTCAGTCCATCATGCACCAAGGTAAGTCCAACCACGATTAGGCCCACGATCCAAGAGCGATATCAAAGAAGGAAGGCATCCACCACGCATCAATCGAGAGGCAGATCTCTAGCTATAATTCATTACTCAAATATGAAGAAAAATAATAGGTTATAATCGAATTAAAAATTACTAATTAAACTAAATCAAATCGATACATATAATTGAACCGAACTGATCGAATCATTTAAATTAATCGAAATCGAACTAACCGAATTTTGAGCCATTATAATTGAAGCGAAATTCTTAACAAAAAAATCGAACCAAACCTAATAATCAAATCGAACCTAATAAAAGAGGATTGGGTTGTCGGTTCGGTTCAATTTTTTGGTTAATAATATCAAAAAAATCAAATCGAATAATCGAAATTCTATAGAGAAATAATCAAACCGAACCGAAACTAATAACCGAACCAACAAGTTTAGTCGATTCAATTCGATTTTTCACCGATAACGGTTCGATTCGATTCGATTAATTCGATTTAATTGAACTTTTACTCAGTCTTACTCCCAATTATAAGGAAACAATTATAAATGGATTCTGTGAAAAAGTAAACAGACTACATACCTAACTGATTACTCTCTTTATGTGTCCTGCTCTTTTATCACTCAACTCCCTTTACCTCTACATTGTCACACTGACTTAAGCATTAGAAGGTCTTTTTTGAAAAAAAAACCATCTCCTTAGTCCTAATTAAATGTTGTTTTACAAGAGATCCTAGGTTTACAAGCAATTTAACTCAACCTTTTGGGACCAATCTGATGCTCAAGACACTACAAGATTTAAGGGAATTCTAGGCGTTTTACACCCAAAATGCTCGAGAATTCCATCCATGGTGTTTACTACATTTGTGTGAAGCCTCAACAAATGTCAATGCTGGCAATTTTTTGACATTTATAAAATCCATAAATAATTCTTACATTTATTTACTTAACACTGATGTTTTATTAAACGTCGATAATTTGGGGCACGAGGCATTTAAGAAAATGTCGTAAAATAAATTAATTAAACGCAAAGTTTATAAATATCGATAATAGGCAAAATAAACCTAGCTAATTTTTTGGCATTTGTTTTGTTTAAAACTTTGGTAATTCCTTGCCTGAGGCACTTCTCAAAATGCCATTGCACAAGTTCATAAACACTGCAAAAGGTTGCATAAATTTTGAAATGAAATTTGATCAAGTACTTGTTAGAAAGATTAGCTCATATGGTGATGGTAGATGAGATTGCTTTCAAATTGATGGAGTGTGAGGATTTAGGCATTTTATGTCAGTTGTTTGTCCTAAATTTTGAAATCCTTCTTGTTGGATTATTTCTCGTGATTATTTTGATCTATTTAATGAAAAAATGTTGAATTTGATGAATGAGTTGGAAAGTTCTAGTCAAATAGTTTAGTTGACTATTGACACATGGTCCTTCATTCAAAGAATTAATTATATGTGTTTGACGGCGTACTTTATTAACAACAATTGAAAATTGAAAAAAAAAATTAAACTTTTATCCAATTTTTAGTCATAAAGGGGTGACATCATTTCATTAGCAATTGAGAAATATCTAATGGGATGGAAACTTGATAAAATTTTTACTTTGAGGTTGATAATGCTAATTCAAATGATGTTGGTGTGGTTCACTTTAAGAAAACAAAAAATGGCTAAATGGGATTCTAATTCTAGCATTATGAATAGGCATTATCTTTATATAAGGTGTGTGGCTCACATAATTAATCTAGTTGTGCAACATGGTTTAAAAGACATTAATGAATCAATAATAAGAGTTAGTGATACAATGAGATATGTTAGATGTAACATCCCGCATCAAGTGATAGGAAGGATCAAATCAACTTACTCTGATGGGCCTACATGAACTTCCGAGGGGTCACCCATTCTTAACATTTCCCAGCTCAAGCACGCTTAACTCGGGAGTTCTTTGCCTAAATTCAGCCCAAAAGGTATCTACCTGGTGTTATTTCTTTCTTTACTTATTCTCGATATATACTACCATTCTCTGAGCTCTTAGGGTATTATATTCTCCCTCCCTTGAGTACATGACATTCTTGTCATGTGACCTTACAACTAGTCCCAGATCTTCTCTCTTTGAAGGATGTCATCTTAGAAGCCTGACAGAAACCGCTCCTTGTACAGGCCCTCGAGCCCCGACGCCACTCCCCGCCTTCATCGGACCACCTTCACCAAGGGTCGGCTCTAATACCACCTATAACATCCCGCATCGAGCGATAAAAATGACCGAAACAACTTTCCCTGATAGGTCTACGTAAACTTCCCAATGATCACCCATCCTTAAACTTCCCTACCTTAAGCACGCTTAACTCAGGAGTTCTTCGCCTACATTCAGCCCAAAAGGTATCTATCTGATATTGTTTCATTTTTTTACTATCCTCTATACATATACTAGCTTCTTTAGAGTCCCTTCTTCGATCTAACATTGGGCTCTCGAAGTATTACATTCTCCCCCCCTTAAGCACATGATGTCCTCATCATGTGGCCTTACGACTAGTCCCAGATCTTCTCTCTTTTAGGGGCTTCCATCTTAGCAGTATGCCAGGAGTTGCTCCTTGTTCTAGCCTTCACGCCCCGGTGCCACTCCTCGCCCTCATTGGACCACATTTTTCAACGGTCGGCTCTGATATCACTTGTAATATTTCGCATCGAGCGATGGGAAGGACTGGATCAACTTACCCTGATGGGCCTACGCAAACTTCCCAGAAGTCACACATCCTTAAGCTTTCCCAACTCAAGCACGCGTAACTTAAGAGTTATTTGTCTACATTCAGCTCAAAAGGTATTTAGTTGGTATTGTTTTCTCGATATATACTATCACTCTCTAGGCTCTTGGGGTATTACATTCTTAACTTTGGAGTTCTGATGGTTTGTTGTCTTTGAATGTTGTAACTAAATGGAACCAGACATACTTCATGTTAAAAACCGCACAAAAATTTGAGAAGGCTTTTAAGAGATATGATGAGTAAGATCCTTGTTCTAAGATGGATCTTGAAATAAGTAATTGGAATAAAGACTTATGACAATTTTTTATTATTGATGGGAGGCCTAAGCTTCAGGGTTTGACAAAGGTTAAAAAGTTTGTTACATTGTTACAACACTTTTTTTAGCTCACTTTGTAGGCTTCGGGGTCATCATATGTCGTTCTCGACACTTTCTTTCATAGAATTAGTATAATTTATTGTCTTTTACAAGAATGACAAGATGGTGAAGATTTTGAGGTGCGTGAAATGACAAAAAGGATGAAAGGGAAGTTTGACAAATATTGAGAGAATCCAAAAAATAAAAAATGAACCACTTACTTTACATTGTTGCGGTGTTTCATTCTAGGCACAAATTAGATTTAGATTTTATGGAATATGCACTTTAAGAAATGTATCTAAGTGAATGATGTCAGTGCAGTTTTGTCATTAGGGAATGCCATTTATGCTTTATATGATGAGTATAAGTAAAAGTTGGCCCCTCAAGATGAAGCAGAAGAGATGTCTCAAGTTTCTACTCCAAGTGTTGTGAAGAGTATTGGGAAAGAAAAATATCAATGCATGAGAACAAATATGCTTATTTCTTCTATACAAAAAGCATTAG
The DNA here is from genome assembly GCF_014633365.1 of Diospyros lotus. NCBI lineage: Eukaryota > Viridiplantae > Streptophyta > Magnoliopsida > Ericales > Ebenaceae > Diospyros > Diospyros lotus. The sequence continues at coordinate 31,588,220 of NC_068346.1, forward strand.
TTTGCTATATTTTAAATAACTTGACTAGTTTGCAGTGAAAGCAAGATTTATGCACTTGAAGAATAAGAGTTTGTCAGTTTGGCATCTACAGGGACAATATTTGATTGCATTATTGCTTCAAGGATTATGCACTTATAAGTATATGCTCCTTTGTTTGTTGTTGTTGAATATTGCACTTGAAACTTACAAATGGTATCTAATCAGAATGTTGCACTTGAAACTTGAAAATAGTATATAATCAGAATATTGCACTTGAAACTCACTAAATTATATTGTTGAAAGTTGATTACTGGAACAGTTTTTTTTTTTTTTTTTTGTTATCTTATTTTTTGAGTGTTGATATAATTTTATTGAATAGGAATGTATAATATAATCTCAATAGAAATTGAAGTTGACAGTGCAAGGTGCACAGGAATGGAAGTTATTTTATACAAATAATTTTGTGTTAAATGTGTAAGTTGGGAATCAGCTTCATCTTTCATATTACTTCTATTTGCTTGCACTTCATTATTTTCTGTTTTTTTCTTTTTATTTTTTTGAATTTTTCAATTTGAACAACTATTTAGTCTATTCAGTTTGATTTTTGAAAAATATTTGATTTATTCAATTTGAGCAATTCAATTAGTTCGATTATCGAATGTTCACTCCTAATAAATAGCATATATATATACTGCAGCAAGAATTTTGTAAATACTACACATAGCTTATATATACACACACTGGAGGTGCAGCTTGTGCTAAGGATTTGGAGATAGTTAGAAAATAAAATATTTTTAACTATTAGATACATAAGTTAAAAAATAAAATATTTTAAATTATAAACTTATTAGATGATAATTGACCGTTACAATTTAATCTTTCTATTTTTTAAGCAAAATTTAAGTGAAGATTAGATTTAGTGCAATAATAAATTTAAGTATATTATAATTTGGAGATAGTATAAGTTCAAATCTTACTTGTAAAATTTATTTTTATTTTTTAAACAAAATGTATACAGAGTATTTTAAGAATTCACTTTATTAACATGGTTTCTTAATATCAAAACACACCTTCTTTTCTTATATAATATTATAAATATTTTTTCTTTATTTATTTTGAAATTACCACCCTTTTTCTTTATTTATTTTATCATGAAGGAAGAAGGGAGGAATAGAAAACATGGGCTTGAGGGGGAAAATGTTTTTCCTTGTAATGGTGCATTAATGGAGGTGTGTTTAGGGTCACGAGGGGGGAATGTTCATCCTTAATTAGGCTTTCTATTTTGGGCTTATTCTTGTACTTATAATAAACAATTTTTATATATACTAGTGTCTTGAAGTCATGTTTGAGTGCTACCATATAGCCCCCACAATATCCCCCAAATATATATGCATGAAATGAAAAGTGGTAGCTTAGCATTAGGCCTACGTTGGACTCAGTGCTTCACATGTCTTGAACAGTCTTCAATTATTATTCCATTATTATTCAAAGAATTTGATCTATTATTGGTGTTAAGTAACAATTATGTTACCCCAACACTGACATTGCACTATCATGTTAGGATAATAGAAAAGGGGTTGGGTGAAATGGGGAGGGGTGGGATAATTGGGTTCCACCGCCCTCTCACATTTCGTCCATCTTTTTTAGAGTATTTTTTAGAAAGTGTCATCTAAAATATCATTTTAAGGCACAATCTAAAAAAGTGACTCAATACAATAACTTTAATGAGACACAACAATTAAGTACCCTATAAAATACCATTTTAAGGCACAATTTAAAGAAATACCCTAATAAAACAATTCTAATGAGGCACGCCAATGAAATGCCCTAATAGACAAATATAAGTGTTTTAATAGATAATTCTAATATAGCAGAATTTTTGAAATGCTCCATTAAAGTAATTCTAACAAGACACTCTGATGAAGTGCCCTAATAGACAAATCTTAAGTGTCCCAATAAAATAATTCAAATGAAACTTAGATATACTATAAAATAAACATCGGCATATATATTAATAAAATGATGCGTAGATTAGGTGGCCGCACGTATGCAAAAAGAAGGAAAGGTTCAGGGCTCGAGCTGAGAGAGAAGTAAGTTAGAGTTAAGAGAAAGTTTTGTGGGGGATATGAAAAATAAATTTATAGTGATTTTTTAAGCATTTTTAAGTGTTGCAACAAACTTAAATTTATAGTTATTTTTGAGGCATTTGTAAGTGCCTCAATACGTTTTTGGGGCACAACTACACATGGTACTATTATTAGTGCCCTAATAGTTAAAATGCCCCGATAAACTATCTATTAAGACATTTTTAAATGCCTCTTAATCTAAAATTTGTTGTAGTGTTTTGACATGATAGTGTCATGTTAGTGTCGAATAACATAATTGTTGCTTGACACGGGCAACAAATTAAATTCATATTATTCAAATGATCTCAAATTAGACTATTTAAATTCTAGAAATTAATATTGTCAGGGATCAATAATTTATGATCAAAGTGATTTGCGTAGAAACTAGTAACTACTTGAATTTGTAAAAATTTTCATGAGATTTGGATCAAGCACCAAATTGATCTGACTTCAAACCAGTAACTACTTGAATGAGAGTGATTTGGATTGAAATTGTTGGGTAAGTGTGGACTATCTTGTCCATGTTTGTAGAGATTAGGACATGTGACCCCCAAAGGACTTTGAGATGCCTGTCTTATGCTTCTTCTTATTAAGGTTGGATTTATATGTTCTCTAGCTTATAAGAATAATCCCATATTAGAGTTTATCCTATGAAAATTGTCTCTAGATGAGAGTTTAATAGATATTAGCTTCAAGATTTCTTCTATTTTGAATCATGCTTTGTGAAGATTATCTCTATCTCAGCCTTGAAGATACCTTAGTTCCCATCTTCGACCTAGATTGTATTGACGGAGTGTTTTGATTTCTATGAAAACTTTTATGGCATGATGTTTTGTTTTAAATGTATTTTTTGTAATGTTTTAAAAATTGGACTAGACCGGTCGATCGGACTGGTTTAATCGGGAATCGGTGGCCTATCTGATCCGGTTCGACTTAAAAAAATGGATAGCTTTTAACCCGATCAAAATGCGGTCAGATCGATTAACCGAGAATCAGATTGATCCCGATTTTTTCACTCCCCTCACTCATTTTTGAATTTTTAATTATTAATTAATTCTTTAATAACATATATAACAATTATATATAAAATATTAGTTATATGTTAACTAATAATGAGACTAATATTTCAAATTTATATTAAAATATATATTTAATATATATATTATTTAATTATAAAATATATATATGATATCATCCGATTGGACCACTCCAGTCCAATCAGTCGAACCAAGTGACCCATGACCCAATTAATAAGTTGATTCCCAATCCGATTTTTAAAACATTGACTTTTTGTTTTCCTACATATTACCACAAAGCCAAATCACAATAAAATAAACCTTAATTAATGAAATGGTATTTCAATCCTTTCTTATGTACCCTTTATTAATTCCTTGAAAATAAAAAATTGAAATGACAACTTTATAAAGCCCTTTGACAGGTCTCCACCCAACACGTAGTTGGCATGAATCAATCCCATCCAGTAAGGTATTTGAAAAAAGCATCATGTTATGTCATGATATGGTATATTTTTGCCAGCTCAAATCAGCCACATGAACACACACACAAACACACAATATTATTTAGATACAAAATTTTAATATTTTGTATAATATTTCGTATTAATTATCAAAAATTTACCACTATGTCACCCAATGCATGCATGACAGATAGCTTCCCGCTCGTTGTCACTAACGCTTTTATTGAAAATATTATTTAGATATTCAATTATGATATTTTTAGGGATAAGTCTAGAAAGTCCGAGAGGGTGATCGACGGGGTTATCGAAAGGGGGTAAAAAGACGAAATTGCTCCCGCCTAGCCTTCGCCTCTCTGCTTTCTCCTTCTCCCATGGCCGCTTGCTCGGCCTCGCCTAACTCCTCTCCTATTTCTCTCATGGCCGTCGACTGCTGCGCCTCACCTCACATCGCCTCGCCACCTTGTAGTGACGATGCTCGCTGTGAGGCGATGTGAGGCGAGGCGCGGCGATTGACAGCCATGGGAGAAGTGAGAGAGGAAAGAGGCGAGGACTGATAGTGGGATCTATTGAAAATTTGTGTTTTGGGTGAGGGTGTTTTGGTCTTTTCGACCATATTCTATAACCCTTTCTATAAGGTTGTCTGGCCCTGTAGTATAACCTTATTTTTGGTAGCATTTGTATATTAAAATATTAGGTTGTGTTCTTTTGCTGTTTTCAAGTCATTTTTAGTTTTTAGTTTTTTAAAATAATGAAAACGCGTTCTCTTTGATGTTTTTAAAAATGCATTTTTGAAAACAAAAAAAAAAAATTGTAAAGAAAACTCAAAACAACAAAAAGTTGTTTTAAGTGTTTTCATCCAAAACAAACTCTAAACTCAAAATACATCTGTAACACCCGAGAATAATTTTGAGGATAAAAATGATGTTTGATAAAGGGCATAATTGGAATTTTGGGAAAAATAAGACTATAGGGCACACTAACACAGCTTTAGACGACCGAATTTATCAGAGGGAGTACCTCGGACCCTAGATAGCCAAGGAAAATGGTATAGTATCGACGAGCAATTAAAATTATGATTTTTAGTGATGAAAGAAATGAGATCGGGAACAGTTTTCGATACAGCAAAAATACAACTACCAATTAGGTCGTATTACCAAATTGCTGTAAACGACATCCAAAAAGTCAATGGAGAGTTTCAAGGACTAGTATTCGATGTATAGAACAACCCTTAAGAGGTTTCAGGTTGAATCGAGTGGATTTGAGGTCAAATAAATCAGTCGGGCCTAAGTGTAATTTTCTAAAAATGCCCGAGGGAGGTCAAAACGGTAAATTTTCAGAAATTTCAAGGGAGAAATGAGAAGTCCTAATCTTGAGGGTCTTAGTGAGGGTGCTAAAGAGATTAGGGGCTTGAGGGTAAGGGCCAAAATGCAAAAGAGAAACTTCAAAGGACCAAAGTGCAATTTTCAGAAAATTGTACAAGCATGGCCGATTTGGCCATAGATTTGGCCGGAAAATCCGGCCATTTGGCAGCCTAGGATCATCAGGTCATGGCCAAGGACTGTCTTGATGGCGTGTAGGAGGAGTTTTGGCCGGAAATCGGCCACGTGGGGGTCGAATTTGGCTATAAATAGCCAAGGGTTTCGGCCGAAAATGAAGCATCAAATTGCTCGATTTTGAGAGCAAATTGAGGGAAACCAATAAGGGGCTTTTGATCCTTGAGGGAAGAGGATCATTTCTGGAGATTTTGAAAATTTTTGGGGTAGTATAGAGGGTGTTTTCGCATATATATACATTCGGCCGTATATATATATGCATTTTGCGTGAAATACCAAATCGGGTTGTAGAGTGATCGATCGAGTGATCTAATAAGGGGCTTTTGTTTGCAAGGTGATGGGTAACTGATCTGGAAAGTTTCGTGCCAATCGGAGTTCGAATCGAGGGTCAATTTCATTCGCCGGAGTTCAGTGGCGGGATAGCTTTGGCTGACTGTTTTTGGCCAAATCGAAAGGCTTACGGTGGTTTTTTCCGAGCAAGATTGGTACCATTGGGATCGACTAAGGGAGAGGAACAGCCTGGTGTTGTTGCTTCAATTTTTTGGTGTACCGTCGCCAAAGAAGATGACCGGAGGTATTTTTGTGTTTTTTTTAAATACTGAAAATATAGAAAATTTGATAAAAAATAGAATTAAAGGAATTAAAATTCTGGAAAAATATCTAGAAATTCTAGAAAGATGAATAGTTTATTTTGATGAATTTTTATCTTGGAAATTTCTTGAGAAAATAATTATTTTTGATTTTTGAAAGGAAATGTAAATAGAAAATAAATAGGATGAATTTTTAGAAAATTCTGAAAAAATTTCAGAAGTATAAGGAATTTATTTGATGAGTTTTGGTGATTTTTCTTGAAGTATATTCGAATTAAATCGATGAGAAATAAATTTTCTCAAGGAAAAGTAATTATGGAAATTTGAGAAAATAGGAGAAAAATGTGGAAAATTTCCAGAAAATCCCAGAGGCTTATAAATATTTTCTTATTAATTATTATGTAGAAATATTTGATAAAATAGTTGTTTAGATATTTATTTTGGATTATTAGAGAAGAAAATGGGAGAAAAATAGGAAAATTGTGAGAAAATTAAGGAAAATTATAATTGTTGGATAAATGTGATGATTAGGGTGCTTTGAGGGTTGAGACGAAGTGACTCGTGCGAAGTTCGAAGAAGGCACGCAAATCGAGGCAGGCACCCAAATCGAGGCGTACCACGCTTGTCAAGAAGAATTTGAAATTTCGCCAAAGGTGAGTGTTCGCCGCCAACTTTGTTTTGACTTGTGAGTGGTTCTACCCGAAAAGACTTTAAGTGACATGTGAATGGTTTACTGTGAATGTTCATCCCTATGGCTTGGTTTATTATGGTTGTCCAAACAATTATTTACACATGCATTGAATTTCGTACAGTAAATTGCATACATTGAGATGTTGATTTTTATGCATGTTATGATTTTTTCGGCATTGGCTTGTTTTGTGTGGTCCATGTGGGACGTGGGTTGGTAACTTGTGACGTAGCCCAGAGTGACAGCACTCGGGATGCGTACCTAGGATTAATGCTAGGTGACCCACTTGGGACGGGGCTGAGACGGACTTCACCCTACAGGACCTAACTGGCGGGGCTGAGAGTGGACACCACCCCGGTTGTTGGCTCAAGTGGCGGGGCTGCGAGTGGACACCACCCCAAGTTCCTTTGAGCAATAGCATTAATGCCGAGGTGACGTCGATTCCGAGGATAGTGCTGATGTGACACTCTTGGGGCTAGGGTTGCGTTGGGTTTTGGAATGCTTTTGAGTTGGAGCGTAAAACCTAACAATGACAATAGGGTGATTCCCGGGTTCATATGCCAAGGTTGTCCCTCTTAAGCAGGACTGTTTTGCCAATGGGCCGAAGTGGTTGTGTCGCCTTTAGAGAGATTGCATTTTCCCCGGTTAGGGTTAAGTGCTATGTGGGATTCTCTTAGGCTGGTGCATGTCGGGATTTATCGATTTTGTATATGATTTTTCATATCTGCATAAAAACGTTTTTGAACTCTCACTTAGATGATTCAGCATCTAATTTGGACTATGTCCCTGTAATATTCAAACGTTCCAGGTGAAAGCGGTGGCGCCAAGGGAAAGAATATCATCGAAATGTAACGGCCATGTTTAGTTTTCGTAGGTTTTGTCCATGATTACGATGTTCAGAGGTTATGTAATATTTTGATATTTTCATGTGAAACATCGATTTGGTTATTGTAAAGAAATTGTCGGTTATATATCATTGAGGTTTCGATCTTGCTTCCGCTGATGTGATTGTTGATACCTGTCTTAGTTTATTATTAAATTTTGATATGCTAAGAAGGTACGATCGGAATTGACGGGAAATGATTATGATGAAGGTATATGTATTGAGAGACTTATGTTGTGTGTTCGATGTTGAAAAAAAAAAATATTCCCGAAATCTCGAATTAACGCTCGTTGTGGGAAAATGGGGCGTTACAACATCTATTTATTTATTTATTTATATTTTATTATTGTAATAGAAAAAATATTACAAAATTCATTAACTTTAAAATGTATATATATTTTTAATAATATATTAACATTAAATATTTATAATTTACTTAATAATCAAATTTATTGAATAAAATATCATTAAAAAAATATTTTCAAAATTTCAAAGAGAACGCACTTTTTAATTTTCTGTTTTGAAAAATAATTTTTTAAAATGACAAAGAGAACGCGTTTTCAATTTTCTAAAAACAAATTATCAAAATAAAAAATTAAAAATAAATTCAAAACTCAAAACTAAAAATTGAAAAGTAAAGGCAACGCGGTCTTATATTTTGTATCATATTAAAAGTATTAGAATAAAGTATTTTGGGGAAGAGTAATTTAATTATGAGGGACAGAGAGGGAGGAGGAGCATTCACGATGGTTGGGGTGAGTCAGTCAAGGCGTATGTGGTGGGCACAGCTGGCCATGTTGTTTCCCCCTCGAAAGAATAGACAAAGGGGCGGAGGCTGTCTGCATGTCATGCATAGCTGTCCTGGCATATGTTAACATGCTTCCCTCACGGTCTCACACGCACACATGCATAATTTACTGCTGCGCTGCCCCATCTTGACATCTCATCATGCATGCTTCGCTGCCCCATATGTCATTCTTCAGTACAATCTCTTTAAAGTTAAACCATAAAGTTGGTCAATTTTTAAATCCATTGAACATTAGCTAGAGATCGTATTAATCGCATTGCCAACATTCTTTTGATGTTGGGTTTGCTGTCAAATCCTTCCTTGAGGAATGAAATCCACATCCAATGTAAAGCAGGCTTGTTGCACTAATATATGCATATATATATATATATGTGTGTGTGTGTATGTTCTCACTAGGGTAAGAAAAAATCAAACCCTTTGAAATTGTTAAATTGCGATTTCATGAAAGTAATCATGAGTTATGATTTAATAATTTTAAAGAACGTCTAATATGATTTGATTATAGTTTGTAAAAGAGTTAAATTATCGTTAACAATTTAATATGAAAAACATATTTTAAATCGTTTAAATTGTCTACTACACACTACTAATAGGGCATTTGGCCAATCAAAAGAATGTGTTAAATGATTTTTTTTTTTAAATGAGTTTGAAATTGAGATTTTAAGAAAAAGCTATATTCAAGTTTTTAAGATGTTTAAGCATCTTGAGTGACACACTTAGAGTACAATCAAGTTCGCAATTTCATCCTTAATTATTATTAAATAAGCATAACTAATTAAGAAATTTAAGGGTGAAACCCATTAGAGGATGATAATAAATTCTACTTAAGGTATGGCTTAAAGTAAGCATAACTAGGAGATTTAAGGGTGAAACCCATTAGAGGTTGATAATAAATTCAATAAAATTCCTAGAGGGGTGGGGCATTGCAATTCGTATCAAAGCATGATTAGGTTAAGCTAAGATTAATCTTTAGAATGATGTTAGTATGAATTGTGTACACATGAAAGACAACAAATAAGTTGCCTATCATTTGTCTAATAAGTTGAAATAGTAAAGTCTTGGAAGATTAACATTTTGTGGTTAAATATGAAGGTTGCATATCTCAACATTATGGTATATATCAATATGGATGTAATCATCGTTGATAGCAATTACATTAATCTTTATGGTTATTACATATGGTGAGAACGACGAGTAATAGGTTAGTGGCCCCGTCACAACAAGATCAAAATATGCCTCGCGCGATTAAAAGGAATAAGAAGCTGATGGATCAGAGGCTAAAAACTATAGAGATAGAGATATATAGAATTCAGGGAAGAATGGAAGTGATTCCTAGAAAATATGATGCGAGCAACGCACGGAGTGGGTGTTTAGTATAGTGAATTGGCTAAAGCAGTTTAGAGATATGCATTATTTGATGTTCAAAGAGGATGTTGATATGGATCCCAATGTCGACAAATATTGGTTGGGACAGCCAGAGAAGTTATTTGATCATTTAGAACATCTAGAATAAGGTTACAAATGAGTTGAACATTGCTAAGCTTAGGTTTGTTTATTAAGAATTTTGTCAGGCTTATCTTGTTGAAGGCTCAACACGATTTCAACTCGAGCTTGATTTCATTTATACAAGATGAGCATTAAACGAACCTTTTCATAAGCTCTAACAAAAAATATATAAAATTAGTATATTTTAATAAATATTTAAAATTTAAATAATATAAATAGTATAACAAAAAATATAAGTTTCATAAAGCGCACATTACTTTGGAACAAACCTATAAACTGTTTGTTCATGAGTCCAAATGAGTCGAGCACCCTAAAACTCAAGCTTAGCTTATTTATTAAACAAATTTAAAAATCAAGCTCAAACTAATTACATATTTCATTAAATGAATAAAATTGAACAAGGTCAAACTAATTAAGTCGAGCTTTAAGTTGTTCACAAGTAACCTTGTCCATTCACAACTTTAGTCTAGATGGCCAAAAAGTTTATACAAAACCTTTATGAGGAAAAATGAAGCCATGTTATGGTGGAAGGACATGACCAAAGCATTTTGAGCACAAAACACAATCGATAACAGTGTTAAGCAAACGACTCAAATTGCTTGGGAGTAATTTAAGGAGGCATTCAATGCTAAACAATTTTTGCAGTATAGGAAGGAGACTAAAAGGAAAGAAGTTTATGAACTCAAAGCACATAGGTGATGCGAAGTTCACCAAACTAATCAAGTATGTGTTGATGTATAAGTTTGATGATAGAGAGAAGTAAAATATTTGAATGATGTCTAGAAGTAAGCTTCATCAAGTGTTGAGCACATGGGATATCTGCGCTTTCATAGAGGAAGTTTTGAGAGCAACTACTATGGAGTGAAACCTAACCATTAGATGTTTTATTCAAAGAGAAACAGTGGCAGTACCAGAGGAAAAGTTTTGGGTCAAGTGGATAATGGAAGTTTAAAGAAGCTAAAGTCTGAAGTTTAAGAAAGTCAAGAAGTGTCCCAGATGTAAGAGAAAACATCCTAGTAAGAACAGCATAGTTGGACAGGCAAGTTACAACAATTATGGTAAGACTGACCCTTTTGGTAGATACTGTCAAGAGAAGAAGGATGTTTACGAAATAGAGGGTGGTAAAAATGGAGTTGTTTGCTACATCTATGACCAACCTAGCCACATCTCGAGGGATTGTTCATTGAGGAAGAAACAATGCCAAGGAAAGAAAAGTCAAGATGGTAAAGGAACTTGGGCAGGAAGAATGTTTAACTTGACAAGGCTAGAAGTTGAAGTAGATCTTGTAGTGGTTAAGGTACCATTCTGATCTCTAGCACTCTTGAAAATGCATTGGTAGATTCAAAAGCAACTAATGTGTTCATGACATATGCATTAGCTAGTATTTTGGGGATAGTACCTATAGAACTAGGATCTAAGATGTTTGTGTCTACACATGTGGGAAGAGTCCTAAAGGATAGTATGGGTTTAGAGAACTATGAGGTCACTATAAGTGGCAGTACAAAACATGGATTTCAAATCAATGTGATAAGTTGTTACATAATATATTCCCGATAACTATAGAAGAAGGTGTGATAGACATAGGGAATGACTGTCCAATTGAATGCCCTATATCCAAGCCCCCAATGACTGTCCAATTGAATGCCCTATATCCAAGCCAAGGGAAAGTAGATCTCATGAGTTGCTTAAGGACACAGAAGAGATGTTATATCCAAATTGCAAAAGGCACACAAAGTTTTCATGTTTTTATTGAGTCTTTAACACCTTAAGTGTCTCAATGGGTAGAGTAATAAATTATTTTTTATGTTTGTTATCGCCTAGATACAATAATAAAATTTAGGTGTTTGAGAATTGTCTTTAAGCCATCAAAGTGCTGCAGAATATATAGAAGTTGGTCAAAAGGCGTAAGGTTATTCCTTGCATAAACCCTTTGCAAGCCTTTTTCTAGTGAAATTTGTGACGTACCTCTTTTAGAGAGAGAATTCCTCTATTTATATTAGAGCTAGCCAATTTGTGATGAACATCCTTGCCATTTTGAACCCAATAGAGATAGGAATTATTGGAGATAATTCGTATCTATTGTGAGATTCTTGGATGGGAGATTTTGGAAGTGATTTGTTTGCACTTCCACCTCGAGAATATTCCACGAGATGCATCTCTAAGAGATATCTTAATCTCCTAATTCTTAGCCTGTAGCATTAACCTAGAAGGGTCTTTGCAAGACCCTTCAGCTAAGAGGGTCTCCTAGGCCTTTTTTGGAGCTACTTTCTTTTTTACTACAACCCGCTATTCTCGAGCCCATTCTTGATGTGCTCTCATCGATGGGTTTCAACCCAATACACATCAATGTTGTTAGAGATACTCCAAGATTTACCACTTGAGGGTAATGTCGTGCCAACAGCATACCACAAGGTGAGAAGATGATATCAAGTTTGGGAGTAGGATACAAAATGATTCATACATACTTGAATTTTTGCCCATTATATTGGAAGGATAAGGAACCACACCAATTAATCACCAATTTGAGGGGCTTCTAGATGGAAAGAGAGCAATGATTACGTAACAAGTGAGTTTCACCACATAATTGTGAGAAAAAAGAGTTCTTCTACAGAATTAGACAGATTGACAGACAATCTTATAGAATGGGAGTTAAAAAACTAAAATACCCTCACCCACATTGTATTGAAAAAAGTGTAATGTAATGTGAATGAGGGCATTTTAGTCTTTTAACCTCCATTTTGTAAGTTTGTTTGTTCAGTTGTTTGGCTCTCAATAATTTTTTGAGAAAAAAAAGGGACTAGTGAAAGTTTTGCTTTGGTTTCCTTAAAGCCAATATTACAACAAAGATTGCTATGTTGATGAATAGGATTTAGATGGTTACTTAAGAGATGGATTTCTTAGACATTTTGCAAACTCAGAAGCTTGGTTTAAATTTGATTCTCACTATCCTGATTTTTCATCTGATCCACATATAATGCTTGTTTGAGAATGACATATGAGGAGTTTTAATCCTTTCAAAACAATGAGTATCTCTCATAACACATATAGTTTTGCATAAAACACTTAATTTTTATATTGTCATTGCTTATTCTTAGGTTGAGAAGGTTAGGGAGTTACTTGAATACATATATAGCTATTTATAGATGAACACTTAACAAGACGTGGGAAGTAGGAACTACAACTGTTCATGTTACGAAAAATGAAATCTTCTTGATATCCCAATATTGATATTAAATTAAAGGACGATAAAAACTAAAAGGGAAAATAGTAAAAAAAAAATTGAATCTTTTCATAATTTTGTAAATTTATCCAAATATTTTAATTTTAATAATTGTGTCCCAATTAAATCAATTAGGTATAATTTTATCTAATACTTGAAATCAATTTGGAAGACATATGTCATTATTGATGTGACACGTTATTTGTCATACAAAAAATATATGAGTGAAATTCACAATTATATATATAAAAAAATAAAATTATATATATAAATTCTATTCATATATGTATACCTGAGTTCCACTCATATATTTTTTTTTATAATTGGTGACTTGTCATTTTAGCAATGACACATGCTTCTCAAATTGATTTAAGATATTAGATAAAATTACTCTCAATTGAATTAATTGAGATACAATTATCAAAATTAAAATATTTTAATAAATTGGCAAAAAGATTTAAAGTTTCTTTTTCTATTTCGCCAAACTAAAAAATGGTAGTATTCCAAATGCACGCATGAATAGTCCACTCTCTGATCTCAACATGTTAAAAGTAAAACCAACCCCACCGCGTCCCCCTTCTCTCTCCAAGGTGCTGTATTATATATAGTTACATATATAGATACACATACATATTTACAGAGTTGAGCTTTGAGGTGGTGGTATTGGTGTTTGATCGATCGAAAGGGTTGAAGATGACCAACCACATTGTGGGTCAGTTCGGCGACACCACGCTGACCAAAGTGTTTGTCGGAGGGTTGGCCTGGGAGACTCGGCTCGACGCCATCACCGATCACTTCCACAAGTACGGCGAGATCCTCGAGGCCGTCATCATCTCCGACAAGTCCACCGGCCGATCCAAGGGCTACGGCTTCGTAAGTTTTCGTGCTCCGCCGTCTCAGGTGGTTGTGGTGGCGCTGCTGGTGCTAACGTGCTCGATCGCCGCGCTTGTTTGTTGGTCTTGCAGGTGACTTTTAAGGATCCCGAGGCGGCTAAGAAAGCTTGCGAGGACGCCACGCCGATCATTAGTGGCCGCCGAGCAAACTGCAATCTGGCTTCCCTCGGCGCCCGGCGGCCGAGGTCCGCCTCCTCACCGACGCCGCCGCCGCCTCTGCAAGGTATAATTTGTAATTACACTTCTGTCCAATCTTTTCCCAATTTTGCAATTTACCCCAAATTTGTACTTACACTTCTGTCCAATCTTTTCCCAAATTAAAGCACATTATTTTGAATTATTTTTCTAAATAAGATAAAAAAATATTATTATGATAATTGATAAAAAAATGTTTTATATAAATTATTTTATATTTTATTTACAAAAATAATTTAGCAAAAATTAACTGAGTCCCGAAATTGAGATTTTGTTGGAAATATGATACGAAGGGTCCAAAGTGGGGGCAAGGCCTGCATCACCATCACATGCGAGTCACGTGCAGTGGTATCATCATCCAGCGCGGACCCCACCGCCTTTGCAGTTTCAACACCACCAGCCTCAGCCAGCTACTTTCTATGGGTACTCCCTGTTCCCTGTCTGTTCCTGATCCCATTGCTTGCTTTCAACGGTGTCGTTTTCTGTCAGTCTATGCAAGAATGAAGAATCTTTCCCAAATTAGGGCCTCAAATGGTGGATCCAAAATTAGTTACTTTTGAGTCATTTGTACAAATATAAGGCATAATGAGATTTTTAATAATTTTATTATTAATTTAGGAAGTATTTATTAAGATGAGTAAGAAAAAATTAAAATATTTTTTAAATTAAAATATGATAAAATTGTATCAAAATATAAAATGATCAATATAAGTCTAAGTCTGAGAATCATTTCAAAATTTTTATCAAATTATTTGTTAAATTTTTTAAAGAGTTCTTCTATAAGGCCTGACAGATTGACAAATAGTCTTCCATAATGAAAGCTAAAAAATTAAAATATCATCATTCAAATTGCATTGAAAAAAGTGTAATGTAATGTGGACGAGGATATTTTAGTCTTTTAGTCTCTATTCTGTAAATTTGTCTGTCAATCTATTTGGCTCTGAATTTTTTTTTTTTTAAATATAATTAAAGACATATGCATGATTTTTTTATTATCTATAAAGTTCAAGATATATTAAGAGAGATAATTATATATGAAAAATGTTAGATAAAAAGTTATGTATTTTCTTTTTTAATAGTCGCATAAATAAATTTAAAAAATATATTATAAAAATAAAAATTTTAAATATTTTTATATTTTTATTATTTTTATTTATATTAATAATTTCTCATTCGGTTGGGTGTTGGCAGTTACCCTATGCAACCCTACCTTGGCACGGACACAAGCCTCTACGATCATGTAAGTACAATAAGCAAATTTTATATGCTACATCGTGTTGGCATGACTGTCTATGCATGTGCACCGCTCTGTCACAACTCAATCACGTGTCCCCTCCATTAATGCAATCCAGTGGCATGGTTGAAAAAACATGTCTTTGTTATAATAGCTTGCTAATATTGTGAATAATGGATTGGGTGCACTGGCGGAGCACAGAAACTGGGCTACGGCTGCGGTTCGTACGTGAACGGAGGGCATATTTTGGGGCAAGTGTATGCGGGTGGGCAAGCTATAGTGAGTGCGAACCCACTGGTGCCCATGTACCCGCTCTATCAGCACCATCAATCACAGACAATGATGGGCATCCCAGCAGCTCGCATGATCTACTCCCCACCAATAGGCGCCCCGATCCCTATAGTCCAAGCCCTCGTTCCTTCAAGACACGCACCCATTGCAACTACCCCAGGTACCTCCACTATAATATCATTATTTTAGATACGATGATAGTGAAATTAATATCATATTCATATCAAGTAATTTTATATTGTCTGATGCGGCCTCACCCCCACCCGAACACTCTCCCGTAAGTGCATCACCTTGCCCATTGCAAGTGCTCCCTTAGCGCTTGCGTCCAATAATATAAGATTATTTGATGTAAATATCATATCAATCCTCATTATTATAATCATACATATTGATATTTAGTCAGGGTTTGTCTTGAGAAGTTACGGGTTTTAAACAAAATTTTATATGAGCCTTAATATTTCAAGCTCTTAATATTATTTAATATTATATATATATATATATAAAATATGAGATAAACCCGTGTCTACAAGCCACTTGAACCCATGCCAACAAAATTAGGACCAGCCTTACTAGGGGCCCAAGGCAACTATCTTGGTTGCCTAGTCTCAGGGCCGGCCCTCTATTTAGTATTAACTATCTTGTTTTGGTTTATCAATAGGCATCATATGCCGTAATTTTCTCAATAATTGATTGTAGTTATTATAAGCAAGAGATGCCATTATTGCGTGGGGGGTTTGAAATCAGAACATCCAGCTATAATATAAAAGGCTAATAATATATTATAAATAGTAATACAATACTTTATTATTATACTAAATTTTATTTTTATTTTTTTAAAAAAATAAAAATAAAATACTTATTTATTTAAAATATTTAATTTATTTGATACACATTTATTATTGGTTAGAGCACATGTGTAAGTGTATTTGTGTGGTGTGGTTGGACATGTGGAATAATAATAGGGGGAGACGATGGCAGTGGCGTGAAGCAGTGAGAGAAGGAAGGATGAAAGATGGCGGATGGCTTGATGGCTGCTTTGCTCAGAAACCACATGAATTATTATTATTATTATTATTCACATTTCATCTGTTGTAAGCTGCTGCTGTTGCTGCCGCCTGACTGCCTCAGTCATTCTATATTTTATCTACCCATCACCTTTGGTTTTCTTTTTTTTTTTTTCTTTTTTTTTTAATTTTCTATTCTTACATTCTTATTTTTAGGTTACTGTTTGTTTGTTTAGGGTTCAGATTTAATTCCTTCTTTCTCCCTAACCAGAAAACAATTGACACCACTTATTGTAACTCATCTCATTTTCAAACTATT
This sequence comes from Diospyros lotus, assembly GCF_014633365.1. NCBI lineage: Eukaryota > Viridiplantae > Streptophyta > Magnoliopsida > Ericales > Ebenaceae > Diospyros > Diospyros lotus. The sequence continues at coordinate 31,604,986 of NC_068346.1, forward strand.
TTTATCCCTTCTGGGTGCTCTCTCTCTCACTCTCTCTTTCTATATATATATATATATATGTATGTATATATACATAAATATAGATGAGTGAGTCATTTTTCTCTTTTCTTCTCATTAGGGTGTGAGTATTTGGTTAGTTCAGTATTGCTCATACTAAATAGATTAATTTTTTTTTTAAAAAATTGAATAGAACTAAATGAATAGTTGCTCAAATTGAAAAAATTAAAATAACAAATTATAGGCAAATAGAAGTAATTACGGAGTGAGCAAAATTTTAATTAAATCAAAATAATTAAAATGAATCGGTCAATTTTGGTAAAAAATAACATCATTTTTGATATTTTGGTCAATTTGATTATTTTAATTTTTTTCAATAAAGAAACTGAATCGAAGCAAAATAATTGAAAAAATAAAATTTAAAAATCGAAATAAACTGATTTACAAATTGAATTAAATCAAACTAACAGTTTTAACCAAGTCAATTCAATTATTTTAATTTAACCAAAATTTTGTTCACCCCTCTCTTTAATCAAACCCTTTTTCCAAATTAGAATAAATATTTTCTTTCTCCTATGGCAGCGTTTGTTAAAATGAGTAAGATAAGATTAAAATGATTTTCGAACCAATATATAGAATAGTCAAGATAAGATTACGAAGCATTTCAAGATTTTTATCAAACTCTTTATTAAATTTTTTGAAATGTAATAGAGGACATATGTGTCATTTTTTTTTTATCTATAAGACTCAAGATATGTTTATTTAGAGGAGATGAAAGATAAACATATCTATAAAATATTAAATAAGTTACGTGACTTTAACAAATATAATAGAAAACACTTTTATCTTAAATATTTTTCATATCTCATTTTTTTCGATCTATATCTTAATTAACCAACCATACCTAACTTAATTCTTCATTGCTTAAAATCACACTTTACTTGGTAAGTGACCTCCTAACATTTAAAATTTGAGTAATACTATTCATCTTTAGTAAAGATGAACATTTGTCAAGGTCCACTTCCGAATATACTCACTAGCATAGGACATCCGAAAAAAGATCCTTCTAAAATGGAACACAGAAATAGATATATAAAAAACTTTCATGATATAAATTAGCTCACTTTCCACATGAGCAACATTCATTCTTACATCATATCTTAAGCCTTTAAAAGTTAATACACTTTTCAAAAATATACAACGGCATCAATGCAATACAAAAATAAATAATCTTCTACATCAGCCCTCTACACAAGTTCCAAAATCTTTCGGTTGGGAGAGATCTTTATACACGTCTAAATTTAACTCCGAGTCCCACTAAACTCATTTTCTACCACAATTTTGCCTTTACCTGGAATGACAAAAGCAAACAAGTGAGCCATAAGGCTCAACAAGCATATATATACAACAAAAGGAATAAAGATAAGGTAGATCTATGAAAGCATGCATAATATAAGAATCAATAGAAAATTACTGCCTGATATTTAGAGATAAAGCTTTTGATCATGATTTCTTCATCAATAATACCTCAATAATTGGTATTTCTTTTCTTAACAAGGCACACATTTAACTCATAGAGTAATATTCACACAATTTACATCATGGCATAATACTTTTTTTCTATACATGACTCATAGCACAAGAAGTCACCAATCTATGCTCATGCATTATTTATATAATGATAGAAATACATGTGCCACATACACCACCCACAGTGCCAAGAGCATCACCTACTAGATTTATGGCCATTTTACCCACGTTAAGTGCTCAATAGGATATCCCGTCTCACACTTGCAGAACTTAGCCACCCTGCCAAAATAATAATAAGAGGTGCAAAGATAATGGTAGTAATCATCACACATAAGATTCCATGGACATGCCAACCAAGAACATTCCTTAACAACTTCCCAAAACGTGACTATCATGCTTAATTTGGAGTGAGGAAAGCCTTAACTGACTCAAATCGTAACCAAATTATGTGATATTATATATCCAATCAAAGCTTATCGAGTTAGGGTCGCAATAAAAAAAAAACACATCTTAATTCCGATATAGGGACAAAGAGTTATGGTTTAAAGAGTATAAGGTTTCGAAATGTAAGTTCTGTTTGAGCAAGTTTCAAAATATAGAGTACAGGTTTCAAAATGTTAGTTTCTGTTTGAACAAGTTTCAAAATATATGGGGATTAGGTTTCGAAATCAGAGTTTTTGTTTGATCAAGTTTCGAAATACACGGGATTAGGTTTCAAAATTAGAGTTTCTGGTTGATCAAGTTTCGAAATACAAAGGATTAGGTTTCGAAATCAAAGTTTTTGTTTTAGCTATTTCAAAATTTTCAGCTACTGCTCAATTGACTTCTCAACTCAAAAAGTCGACTAAATGTACATGAAACCGAAAACCCACGAACGACAAACTCCCAAAACACCCACGGACACAACCCTAACCCCCAAGTTGCCATTACTTGAATAAAATATGGGAAAAACAAGCCCCATAGAAACCAAAACTAGACTTAACGACACATTTGAAGGAAATCCACAAGATTTTAGAAAAACACGGAACTAATACATTTAACTACAAGCTTTCAAAAACCACCATTGAAGAGATGAAAACAAAAGCTTTGATTAAATATAAAAGATATACCTTGCACTAAAAGATAGGAGAAAATGAGAAGGAAGCTTGCATTTTGATGAAAAAGCCAAAGAGAGGAAGAAACACTTCAAGAGCTCGAAATCTCCCCACTTGAGAGCTTGATTCCACTACACTAAATGGAAGAAGAAAATGATGAAGAAGATGAAGGAAGCTGTCGAGAGAAAGCAAGAAAATTGAGAGAAATAGAAGAAAAAGATGGAAAGAAAAGAGAAGCATAGGAGAGAATGGGTTTGCACGTCCATTCTCCAACCATCCTCCTCCTAAAATTTCAATTTTACCCCTCACAAATAATACACACACCCAACTTACTCATACCCTTCATGGTCTTTTGCTCCTATTTCCCTTTTATTTTCTCTTTTCCATATTCATTCTATTTTGCAAATTTTCATTTTACCATTAACTTTTTTCACACATGATATATAAGCCCTCTCTGAACATTTTACATTTCATTACCTTTCCACTTTCCTTATTTTTTCATTTTCCACAGTATACATATATATATACATATATACACACACATACATCTCATTAAATAAAACCCATATTTATACATGGCCTAAGCCCATCTAAAAGCTTAATTCATATTTGACCCATAGAATTATTTTAAATCCATCACTTCCATTGGGCTTTAACCTTGGCCCAAGCCCATTTTATAACACAATTTATGCTTTAATTTTACGCATATATATTAATTTACTCACATGTAATGACCTTAATATATTATTTCTCACAAATTTGTCTCTTAGACCTCATAAAATATTTTTTTGCTATTTAACCTCTTTAACAATCATAAATTATTTTTTGGCGTTCATCAAATAAGATCCGCATGTAACACACTATATAAAAATATAATTAACATGACCTAATCAACAAGTCATTACAACATTAGTGATGTGACAACTTATATAAAAATATTTATTTGAAAAAGAAAGATGAAATGACATCATATTTTATTTTTAAATAAATATATAATATAAATTAAATATTTTTACATAAATTATCACGTCACCATTATTTATTTCTATCCATTATTTATCCCTATCCGAGTTGAATAGCATCACTCTTCAAATTTTGAATGTTTACCTCGCCAGTTAACACACGTCTTACAACCGTCTGACATTTGGCAGTCACATGCAATAATTGCCGGGCGTGTGCCCATCACGTGCCGAAATCATTTAGCAGATGGCTGGCCAACGTGGCCCATATGGCCATCTGTGCAGTAGACGTGGCATGCGCGAGCCAACCTGCCTTAGTCATGCCCAAAATGTGTGTGTGTGTGTCGCATGTTATTTCTGTTCTATCTTGCGCCTACACCATGTCAGCAACTCCTCCTTGTCACTTATTTCTCACCTTTGTTTGTTGCACGCAAATGAGTTGAGTTGTTCGGTCTCAGTTCGGTACTCAATTCGGTAAAAATTTATTCGGATTCATTTGTTAAGGTAAATAAGTCAAGCTTGAGGCTAAATTTGAAACTCAATTTGTTAACGAGTTGAGTTTGAGCTAAGCAAAATTTGGCTGGATAGATTGTGAGCTGGCTCAATTATAGGCTCGCGAGCTAACTCAAATGACGGTTCACGAGCTGACTCGCTTAGAAGCTTGCGAGATGGCTCGATTACAGGATCGCGAGCTGGTTCGATTAGAAGTTCGCAAGCTGACTTGTGAATAAGTTTATTTATAAATGTATTAATAAAATTATTTATAATTTTGAGTATGCTTATTTATAAATATATTAATAAATAATTAATAGAATGTGTTGATATCATTAATAGAATGTGATGATAAATAAATTTGTTGTGACTTCAAATTAATTAATTAATGTATGAGTTTAATAGTTTGATTATTATTTTATCAACACATTCTATTAATGATACCAAATGATTATTTGACTAAGTGGTACATTACATTGGTTTAGTGACTATAACATTTAATTTAAGTATCAAAGTAATAAATATCAAAGTAATAAATATATTTATTTAAATTCTAAATATATCAATTAATATATTTCATGTACATAAAATAAAAATAATAAAAATAAATTAAATGTATAATAACTAACTATTGATAATATATAAAAAAATAAATAGAAATATAAATATAAAGTGTTTCCATCCCAAAGCTTCCTTTAATTTTGAATGCAAATATAATGGTGGGGAATGAGCCCACTGAGGCTTATTCTTTTACATAGTTTAATTATACAAATAAAAATGCAATCAAACTTTAATTTTTTTAACATATTATGAGAATTTCGTTGGAGGGCAAAATTTATATTAAATTAAAATATATATTAAATGTATATAATTAACTATTTGTAATAGTTATTAACATTTTTAATCATTGTAAAATTTATTTATTTAATAATAATAAATAAATTTAGTCATCGCAAATTTTTAGAAAATGTATGAAAAAATTTATAAAATATATATTAACTCTTTTTTATTTTCTAATCAATTAATTTATTTAATTTATTTCAATTAATTTATTATAATTTATTCGATTATTGTTCCAGCAACTTTTCGAAATTTTTGCGCACGTCCAGATGTTGTCGCAGGGTCGTAGAATTTCCCCAAGTAGAGATTATGGGGAAAAAGAAATTTGGAAACATACTATCGGTCGCCCGACGTACCAAAACCGTCGATCGTTTTCAAGAATTTAGTTATGTGTGGCTTAATTGAGGACATAAAATTTTCAGGCTTTGAAAGAGGTAATAATTAAAAGTCAATATTTTTACTTCGATTTGATGAATTATTAAACAGTTGCAAGAGATTGAGATATTTTATGATCAATATGCAATCAAGGATAAGACAAAAGAATGAGACGTTAAAGTACCCAAAGCATAATATTCATTCTATATGTTCAATGTGGTTACAAAAGATCAAGCCATACAATTACTCAAAAGAAAAAGGCAAACCATAGAACTGATAATGATGCCAATGCTCAGTGACGACGATGGTTGCCAAACACGACAGGTCCTAGCTTATCAATGTCGTCCCGAAGTGGCATCTGGCCACTGTTAGTGTCATCAGGGTAAGGTAGAGAACTGGTCTCGGGGAAACTAAGGAGCGAGGCATTTTCTAGGATGATGGGAAGATTAGAGCTCTAGTTTGGGTTTGGGTCAGGTTATGGAACAAGTTGAGAATGTGCAAAATAGTGTGCGAGTAGTAAATCCTGCAATAAAACTCGATAAGCTTGTAGGTCACTAACTTGTTGTTGAAGGGCAAGGATATGAGAACACAACCATAGACGGGATCCTGAAGTAGGGGCTTAAGCCTCAAATAAGAGTGTCATAGCAACTCTAAGTCGGTCACTTACTGAAAGATGGGCCAGGAGGATGGACGCATTTCTGGCACAAAAAATGCGATGGATGGCAGCAAAATAAGTAGCTCATTCCTCATGACAGAAATAAGTAGCGAAGATGCACAGTGAGGTGCACTGTCTCCTCAGAACTCTGCAAACATCGCATTGAAATGGGATTCTTGGCATGATTGGATTGGTTCAGATCTATTTGGATGAGTTAAATCAGGTATGGGTCGAACCTAAAATAGGTCGAGTCGACCTAGATCTGACTTCAGATCCGGCAACGGTGTTGATGGTCGCAGTGGTCGGATCTGGCCAACACGAGGGCCGTTTGGGCTGGCAATGATGGCTGGGAGGAGATGGTTATTGGCGGCTGGGGCGTGGGGAAGCCACACAGTGGCTCGCGACCGATGGCGGAGTAGGCACTGGAGGCGGTTACAAAGCGGGCAGTGGCGGCCGTCGGAGGTAGTGGCGATGCTGGAAGGCAACAATGGCCGGTGGCTGTTCGCACGCAGGGTCTATGCGTTATAGAGGAAGGAGGAAAGAAGGAAGAAGAAGAAAGAAGAAAAAAAGAAAAAGAAAAAGAAAAAGAAAAAGGAAAGAAATAAAAAAATAATTATAATAAAAATTATTTAAGTTTTTATCAGATTTCTATGAGATTTCTTAATATTTGTAATATGGTACCATATTTAAGTTTTTAAATAAGCTCGAGAAATCTGATAGCAAGTTTAATAAAAATAAAAAAGAAATTAAAAAATTATCCACATTTCAGATCTTTACGCTAAACTAAAATTTCTTTCTAATTAATTATAATAATAACCCACCACTCATCCCAAGTCAAAAAGCTTGGATTGAATTTGTTTGTCTGTTTATAGTTTTGCTTTTGGGTAAAAGAAGTGAAAGTTGCAAGTGAAAGTTAATGATGTTGATCTGTTTATTTTTTATTTAATAACTAAATATTTAAAAAAATGAAAATGCAAATCTAAAATTACCCCCCCAATTCTCATTTCCGATTTGTCTATCACTCTCTGCCTCCGCCTCCGTTCGTCGCTGCCAAATCCGTGTCTGCTTGCAGGTTACATATATGTATTATGTGTGATTTCAGGTGTGTGTATATATGTGTATATATGTGGCTGTGTGCAAATCTGAAAATGCATGCTAAGAGATGTGGCTGTATATATATGTGAAAACTTCCATTGGAGTTTTGAGTTCTGACCTCCAAGTAAACTATGAACATCTAGATTTGGTCTAAAAAATTTACATCTAGAGAAATTTCTGGGGCAATGTTTAACTCCTTCCCAAATGTTGAAGCCAAGATATTTACTTAGGAAATAGGTGAAATGCAATCTTGAATTATAACTACTTGTTTCGTGCTCATTTAATTGGTTTTCGTGCTCATTTATGGGATTGATTTTCATGCTCAATTATAACCACTTGTTCCGTTTGAGAAAAAGAAAAGGAAGAAGACGTTTAAAGTTTGGGATGATTTCAAAGAAGTTGCACTCTCTAATGGTTCGATAAAGTTTGAATGTATATATTGCAAGCATCAATTTGGTATGATAAAGTCCGGTGCAACTTCGCATCTTCTTCGACACACAAAGAGTTGTTTACGACGTAAATTGAACAAGGGACAACAACAACTTTCTATCAATAATACAATGATTGCAGAGTCAGAAAGTGTTAATGTAGTGGTAAATTTCAAGTACGATCATGCAAAGGTTAGGGAGTTATTTTCTCACTTGATTATGGTTCATGAGTTACCTTTTAACTTTGCTGAGTATGAGTTGTTTAATATATTCATGAGAACTGTCTCTCCTAATTATGAAAAGATAAGTCGAACAACTGCAATAAATGATTGTTTTGCTAGTTATGAGCTTGAGAAAAAGAAATTAAGGAATTATTAAAGAGTGTAAATAGAGTTAGTGTGACTACTGATTTATGGAAATCAAGACAAAAGATTCAATACATGGTTGTGACTTGTCATTTTGTGGACTCTAATTGGAAATTACAAAAACGCATTATAAATTTTTCTAATGTTCCTCCACCACATACTGGGATTGCTATTTGTGATGCATTGCAAAGTTGCTTGTCTGAATGGGAAATAGAAAAGAAGGTTTGGACTGTTACAATGGATAATGTAAGTTATAATGATTGTGTTGTTAGTGTTTTGAGAGACGACCTAGCTTACCAAAATAATCTTTTTGGTGATGAAAAGTTTTTTCATGTTAGATGTTGTGTACACATTTTAAATTTGATGGTACAAAATGGATTGTCTAAAATTCCAGACGTGATTTATGTTGTTCGTGGAAGTGTAAAGTATATTTCCATTTCTATACCTCGTCTTCAAATATTTGATGATATTTCCAGACAGTTGAAATTGCCCAATAAGAAACTTATTATTGATTGCAACACAAGATGGAATTCAACATATACTATGTTAGTGACTGCTTTAGAGTTTAAAGATGTGTTTCCGAGGTATCAACAAAGGGATCCACATTATTCTTATTTACCATGTGAGGAAGATTGGAAAAAGGTTAAAGTTGTTTGTTCATTACTTGGATTATTTAATGAGATCACTAAAATCATTTTTGGGAGTGAATACCCAACACCAAATTTGTTTCTTCCTGGATTGTGGAATATAAAAACAACTTTAGATGCAACAAGTGTTAATGGTGATGTCTTCATGAGTGCCATGACTATAAAAATGAAAAAAAAGTTCGACAAGTATTGGGATGACTGCAATGTGCTTATATCAATTGCAGGTATTTTGGATCCTAAAAATAAGATGAAGTTGATTGATTGGTGTTTCCCTCAAATTTACAGCAGTGAGGTTGTTGCTAGTCACTTGAGAGAAATTCGAGATAGTTTATATAATTTATATGATGAGTATATTGAGTTTCATAAATTAAGCAACATTGAACAACAAGTTGAAATTGGAACTCATATGGTTGATTTAGGTAGCTGTTCAAGTGGAATTAATGTAAGTGGAAGGGCAAAATTTTATAGTTTTATAAGAAATGTTAACACCATTCAATTGGTAAAATCAGAGTTGGATGTTCATTTGGAGGAAGGTGTTTACATATGTAGTGAAGTTGAGGCCTTTGATGTGTTAGATTGATGGAGGGTGAATAATTTGAAGTTTCGTATTTTGTCCAAGATAGCTTGTGATGTCTTGTCAATTCTTATTACCACAATCACTTCAGAAGCTACTTTTAGTGTTGGTGGTCGAGTTATAGATCAATATCGTTCGAATTTGGGAACAAACACAATTCAAATGTTGTTATGCGGTGAGGACTGGTTTATAGCTTTTTATGGCATCAAAAGGAAAAGAAAAGTAAGTATAATTTCTTTTATTTTATTCTCTTTGTTACTTGTTAGTTTATATTTGAAAAAAAAATATTAATTTTAATATTTTTATAAATAGGATAACATCACAGAGATTCTTCTTCCATCTGAAACAAAAGAAGGTATGTGATTCTTGGAGGTTTTTGATGTTTTAGTATTTTGTAAGTTGATATATGTGATTACTGATTAATATTACAATTTTAAATTACAGGTTGATATTTGGAGCAAAGTTGATATTTGAAGTTAAATTGAAAACATATTTGATGTGTTGTAATTTGGATTATGTTTGTATTTTGAAAACAACTAGATAAGTATTTTGATTATCTTATTGTATGTTGAATGATATTATTATGTTTATTACAAATTGTAAAATTATTATTACTTGATTATCACGCTGATGTTATAATTTTATAATTATCGATTATGAGGTTAGGTTGATTTATGTATATTTATTGATTATAGGTTGATATTTTTATTACACATTAATTTATTAGGTTTTTTTAAACAAAACAAATTGATAAATTTTAGTCGAGCCCGAGCCCGAACCTGAATCCCAACAGAGCCCGAGCCCAGCTCGTTAATCCAATTAACGAATCGAGCCCGAGTCGAGCCTGAGCCGAGCTCGAGCTAAAGAAATGTTATCGAGCTCGAGCTTGAGCCAGTGCTAAATGTTATCAAATCGAGCTTAGGGAAGCTCGATTCAGCTCTGCTCGTTTGCAACCCTACTTATTGCTCACTCCAAGTCATCTGTACCACAATGTTCTTTTGAAAATGTTATTAAATTAAAAATTGAAAGATTGCTTAAAAAATAATTAATTTAATTTTTATTATTAAATTAATATGTTTTTGTCAAACCATTTAATGAATCTATTGATTCATTTTCTTTTGATTAAAAAAGTTTATACAACGTTCATTAGAATAATTTACTATCTACCCATTTATTGAAAGAGGGTACATGACACTATCGTGCCACCTTCTATAACTCTATTTTTTGTTTTTAACGTGAAAATTTATAGTCCCTCAATCACAGACAACTTTCGGCTTGAACCTATATCACCTTCCCACAGTTCATTTGCTCCATAACCTTAAGTAAATGGATAGATTGGTTATGAATTGAAACCCAAAAGAGTCTGGCCCCTTAAATAGACATAAGCGATTGCATAATTTTACATGTAGACAAATTCAAATTCACGACTTCACGTTATCCCAAACTCCCAAATACGCACGGTGAACCATCTTGCTACCCCCAAAAAATTATTCTATAACTCTATTTAGCCTACACCAAATTTGGGTTGTCTTATCCTTGTTATTTTTATACTTATTTAATTATTTTAAAAGTGAAGGAGTGTAATAATTATAAATTTATTTTCTTTTTAGACTATTTTGTCTTGTTTCATTTTCGATTCAAACAAAATAAAGTTATATTACATTTATTTGCATATTATTTTCCTAAACAATAGAAGGGTAACAAACTTTATGCTACTTCTTTTACCCTTACATTCCATTTCATTATGTACAATTTCTTTCCTAGTACTTCCCTTGCCCAAACATAGAATTAATCTATTTTAAAAATATTACTATTTAATCTACAATTGTGAATAAAAGTGATAATTAAAGTTTTAGTACATCTAAGCGCATTTAGATTGAAAATATGATTTTGTACTCCTCTCGAGTCGTGTTTAGTCCACTGAGGTAAAAGCTTTGAGTCTTTCATTGATATGGTTACTATTCGACATCCCACCAAAACTAACTGAAGTAAATCTGGGTTGTACCCGGGTATATCTGCCCATCATGGGTTTCAGATCCAGCACCAAATTCGGATCCGAATCCAGATCCAAATCTGGACAACGGTTGCAAAAAGAAAAACTGCTATAGTAGTTGAATACCACTCATTCCATTCATGGAGGAAGTGAACAGATGGTTCACTTGTGTTTATCTATCAGAATGGTAAAAGAAATATACACAAGCATCGGAATATATCTCTCGACAAAAAACTCTATATGTGAACAAGGCACTTAGGTTGTGGATAAAAACAAAATCCATTGTGATCTCATTTACACCAGTGATTCAACCATTGATCCTATCTCCGCTGTATAACCAGGTAAGTCTGGTTAGATTTAATGATTTATTTGTTTTATTATTTTCTAACATTGGTATCAGAGCATCTTTTGGTTGTTTTCTGGTTGTAATGTGTGTATACATATGATGTATATACGTAATACATACATACAGTGTGAACACTTGTGCATATACATTCAGTAGATGTATTCACATACACACAGAATATGTATTTTTCTATATGAAGATGTGTGGTTGTATGTATGCATTCGAAATCAGAATAAATACTGGAGATTCAACGAAGAGTAGTTTGTCGGCCATTCTCTTCATGAGGATGATTGTCGTTGTTTCCTGTCCGCCTTTTTTCTTTGCATTTTTTGTGACTTCAAATGGCGTGAGTAGAAGAACAGAGGCGTTGTTGTGTGAAACCCACTTTCTCTACAATATAAAATAATTAAACAGAGAATAGCTTTTTGAATGTCTCTGTTTTCAACCTAAGAGAGAAGATGTGATGTACTTGGAATTAAAGCAAAATTAGAATGGAATGCAAGTAAATTGAAATGCAAATTCAAATTAGATTATGTACTTGCAATTGAAGTTACGCACCGTAAAGTTAAAAATTGAATTTAAGGCCTTGTTTGGCTATGTCCATTTTACAAAAAACTATTATTGGCCTTAAGGGTTTGTTTGGTGGTGTTTGATAAATGTCTTTTATACACTTATTTTGGTCTATAAACTTAGGATTTATACATTCAATGAGTATGATTTCTACTTGATTTGGTTCTATATATGCTTATGTAGATGTGGAGCATGTGTTAAAGCGAATATGGAGCAAAAAGAATGATTTTGGCATATGATGGGAGTGAAATAAAGCTTGGAGGCATGGTCGGGTACCGATTTAAAAGAAAGCAAAAGCGTACCGAGCAAAAAGTGTAAGATGATGAAGAAAGAAGCAAAAGAAGAAGGCTAGCAGCCTTAGAGGGGTATGCATTCCGCTGTAAGACCGCTTTAAGATTTAGTTGCTGGAGCTCACGGTCCTATAGCGGAATGCATACCGCTGTAGGACCGCTTTAGGTTTGCTTTCTGGAGCTCACGGGTATGCAGTAACAAGCATACCGCGGTAGGACCGCAGTAAGGTTCAAAGCTTCGTTTTAAGCCCGTTTCAATCCAAATAAAAGAAAGATGGACTCCTTCAAGGTAGAGGACTTGATAACTTAAAGAGAACTATATAAAGGCTCATTTAAGAAAGATTGGGGGTTTTTTGAAAAGAGAGGAGAAGACGGAAGTCGAGGCAAAAGGAGGAGATTTTCTTGAAGATCTTCGATTTTGGTTTTATTTTTCTGTTCTTTCTTCTTTACAACATCATGAACTTCGTTTTTATTACTTTTTCATTGGTTAAAACTATGTTAGGCTAAGTACTTTGTGGCTAGGGTGATTGATGAAACCTAGTTCAACGATGGTTTAATTAAAAGTATTTGGGTTTATTTATATTTTTGTCTTTCCGATTGATCATTTATTATACACTAACTCCGTTTTGATGTTTGGCCGTCATTAGAATGTGTTTGTGATTTATATTGCTTTCGAGAGATTCAATATAGATTAGCACTTGATAATAAATGACATAAGGTTCGATAATAGGTAGAGATACCGTTATGCCTTGTGAAATCTTATTTTGATGATCATTGTGGATAAATGCATGTTTGTATATTTGCAGATTAATTAGAGATAATTAATCTCATATGTGAGCATAGATTCAATCGACCATCGAGAGAGGCTTTTGATTAAATTAAGGTCATTGATTTTCAGTTCAAAGCAAGAATTATAAGACCCAATCATTGAAAGATTAAACCATTTATAGAACTACGGTGGATTCATGAACCCTAGTGCATTAGATTTTTATATTTAAAACCTAAAGAGTTATTTTGTGTTTTCCTTTTGGTGAGTTAGTTTTAACTTATATAAAACTTCCATTGAGTCTTCTTTTAATTGTGTGTGACTTATTTAAGTTAATAGTGGTTAAAGTAGGGATTAAAAGCTAATCCTCGTGGGAACGATACTTGATTCATCATTATATTACTTGTTACGATTCCGTTCACTTGCGGGAAAGAATACGCGAACAGTGTTGTTTGGCATAGTTGATAAATTAAAATTATGAATTATTTTCATGATAATTTAATTCATAAAATGTTTATTGTTATTAGTTAATAATAAAATAAAATAAATATTATTATTAGTTAATAATAAATACTTTATTGTGGCATTTTTATTTTTTTTGAGGTTATTAGTTAACCATAAGTGGATGTGTCCATAACATACATTTTGTTTTATACAAAATTGTTTAATGAATTTGTTTGTCAAATTCTTATTTTGTCATTTTTCCTTTAATTTGTTTTTAAGAAAATGACATGAGTATGAACCCCAAGAATCATTCGAACTACTGCCCAAAGAGCCCAATAAGTTATGGAAATGAAAAGGCAACTAGATGACTATCGGATGATGGAAGGGCAAAATATAAGTGAGCACATCATCACTGTGTGTGACATGATGCAAGAACTTATATTTGTCGGCTATAGGGGGTTATGGACTGAAGAAGCACAGTATCAATCTTTGCTTACCACGTTGTTGCCATATGACAAGGAATTAATAACTAGTATTTGGGAATATGGTCATCTAAGTTTTTGTGGGACATTGTGTTTCTTCTTAAATGCATATAAAAGAAGAGAAATTGTAATGGCATTATATCTAAGTAGCTTACCAATCGACATTGTTAGTGATATTGCTCAAAGGACTCTCGGAGTCATTTTCGATGATGTCATTCATGCAGTTCCTTATATGACTAGAATTATTGAGTAATGTGTTGCTCAATCCATGTATCTAGTTTATTTTGCTTTTGTAGCAAATTTCTAAACTGTGTTTATTATTTTATTTTATGAAATGAATTATGTTAGTTATTTAATCTTTATAATTAAATGTGCATGTCTTAATGTTAATTGTTTAATCTTTGTGATTAAATATGCATGCTCAATTATTAGTTATTTAATCTTTGTGATTAAATATGTTTCAAAAATTCCCAAACCACAACATGAGCCAACATCTTCGAGAGATGACCAATATGGTCAATGAACTCAAAGATGTTGGTGTGAACCTTACTGATGAATAGCAAATGTAAGCTGTTATCAAATCCTTACCCCACAACTAGGAGTATATGAAAATTTACCTTACTCATAATGTGAACATAAGGACAATGGTTGATGCTTCACACCATTTGGAGTTAGAGGAGGACCGCATTGAGGCCTCTAGACCTAATACTGATGTCTATATGATGGCGTATAACTCCAAAGGCACTCCCAAGTTTAAGCGTAAGTTTCCTTACAAAGGAAAGAAAGGGAATAATGTCCCAAAGAAAGGCAAATGTGCTCGTTCTAAAAAATATGAGAGTCACCATGACAAGGGTAAGGGACCGGCTCGCAATCCCTCCAAAAAGAAGAACATGGCGAATGTAAAGTGCTATAATTATGAAAAAAATGGGCACTTTGCATGTGACTGCAATGAACCAAAAAAGGTACATGCCCTAAATATATTTTTAAATGATATATATGTTTTGAGTTTATTACTCTTAACTGAATCTAATCCTTCGTGGACTGTTGATTCAGGAGCCACAGACCATGTAGTAAGAGACATAAGTTCCTTCGCAGAATATCGTCAAATACCATGTGGAACTAAGTGGATCTATGTGGGAAACAATACAAGAGTTAAAGTTAAAGGCATTGGCACCTGCAAGTTATGTATGCATGGTGGTCAAACCTTATATTTATATGATGTATTGTTTGCACCAGAAATTCGATGAAATCTTGTTTCTGTACCTATTCTTCTTGATTATGGTTTTGCTATGTATTTTCATAACACAATGTTTGAACTATTTTTAAATTCAATGTATTATGGTTGTGGTAATTTGCAAAATGGTTTAATTATACTTGATGTAGATTATGCTTCATGTAGCAAATTACAAAGTATCAGTTTTTCCCTTATTACTTCTTCTAGAAATTTGCATGAAGAAGAGTATATATGGCATGCAAGATTAGGCCATATTGGACAACATAGATTGGATAGATTAGCAAAAGAATGCTTATTGGGCCAAGTTGTAAAAGTGAATCTACCAACTTGTGAAAGTTGTCTGGCAAGAAAAATGGCAAGAAAACCATTTGGCAAAGCAATTAGAGCTGAATATCCGTTGCATTTAATTCACTCCAACATATGTGGTCTAATGAATGTTAGGGCCAGACATGGAGGTGTTTATTTCATCACTTTTATTGATGACTATACTCATTTTGGCTTTGTCTATTTGATTTCTCACAAATCAGAAGCTTTAAAGTGCTTCAAAAAATATTTGAGCTTAGTAGAAAATCAATTAGACAGAAAAGTTAAAGCATTAAGAACCGATAGGGGTCGTGAGTATTTATCTGAACAATTTAAATTGTTGTGTGATGAAAAAGGAATCGAGATACAATTGACCATTCCATATACTCCACAACAAAATGGTGTTGCGGAAAGATAAAACTCTTCTAGAAATGGCTAGGTCAATGATGGCAGGGGCAAAGTTGTCAATCACCTATTGGGGTGACGCATTGTTAATAGCTACCTATCTACTCAATTTAGTACCCTCCAAATCTGTACCTTGTACCCCATATGAATTATGGATTGGAAGGAAACCTAATCTAAGTCATTTGAGACCTTGGGGATGGGTAGCATATGTTCATAATCCTTCTCACAAACATGGAAAGTTGGGTTCAAGAGGCAAAAAGAGTATATTTGTAAGATACATGACACACTTAAAGGGATATGTTTTTATTGGTGATCAGACAAGTGGGAGTGTTACCAAGTTTGAATCTTGGGATGCTTTTTTCTTAGAAAATGAGTTTCCTACTATGGGAGAGATAAATCAGAATTTGTCTCTTTATGAAATTGAGGATCAGGACGATTTCATTATTTAAAATCGTCTAGTACATTTACCTGAAAATGTACCTAGGGAATCTAATCCAAGTGGAAGCGAGACAAGAGTTCATGAATCTGTTTCACGTGAACCTCAAATTAGAAAAAAGTAGTCGTGGACACATACCTCGGTGTCGTTTCTATGTTGAAGGTGAAGCTTTTCTAATTGCCCTACAAGATGAGGAAGAACCTAATTCTGTCAAAGAGGCTTTTTCTGGAGCTACTAAAGAAAAATGGCCAAAGGCAATGGAAGAAGAAATTGACTCAATGAAATCAAACCAAGTTTGGACATTAGTTGATCTTCTAAAGGATTGCAAGGCTATTGGAAATAAATGGGTTCTGAAAATCAAGTGCAAAGCTGATGGATCCATTAAGAGATATAAGGCACGTCTAGTAGCCAAGGGATATACTCAACAGGAAGGAGTTGACTATGAAGAAACTTTTTCTCCTGTTGTAAGATTTAGCTCTATACGCCTTAACCTAGCAATAGTAGCCAATTTAGATTTGGAATTACATCAAATGGATGTAAAAATGACATTTCTAAATGGTGAACTGGAACAAGAAATTTATATTGAACAACCCAAAGGTTTCATAAAAGAGGGTCAAGAGCACAAAGTGTGTAGGGTCATGAGATCCATTTATGGATTGAAACAATCTTCCAGATAGTGAACTTAAGGTTTCATCAATCGATTATCTCATTTGATTTTCAAATGATTGATGAGGACCACTGTGTGTATGTCAGAAGATCTAACAATAAGTTTGTAATCTTATCTCTTTATGTTGATGTCATACTTTTGGCTGAGAATGATAAGGAGTATCTTTTAAGTATCAAAGAATGGTTGTCCTCCAATTTCGAGATGAAGGACTTAGGCGAAGCAGCATATATTCTTGGTGTTAAGATTAAGAGAGATCGTTCAAAGAAATTGTTAGCTCTTTCTCAAGAGCCATATATTCGAAAGATTCTTAAACAATTTCATATGCAAGATTTCAAGCCTATAGATACTCCAATTGCTAAAGGCGAAGGCTTAACTAGAAATATGTGTCCTAAAACTCCATAAGAAAAGGAACAAATGGCTAGAGTTTCTTGTTCTAATGTTGTGGGTAGTCTTATGTATGCTATGATATACACAAGACCAGATATTTTCTATGTAGTTGGCATCGTAAGTAGATATCAATCAAACCCAGGCCAACCCCATTGGAAAGCCGTAAAAAGGATAATGAGGTACCTAAATGGTACAGTGGATTATTCCCTTTGTTATCAAGGAAAATATCTGCACATTGAGGGATATACTGATGCTAATTGGGGAGGAGATTTAGATGAAAGAAAATCTACCTTTGGATATGCTTTTCTACTTGGAAATGGAGCTATCTCTTGGAGTAGCAAGAAACAAACTTGTGTAACTTTGTCTACAATGGAAGCTGAGTTTGTGGCATTATCAGTTGTAGTACAAGAATCTGTTTGGTTGAAGAGGTTTCTAAACCACTTGGGAATTGTGAATGATTTGTCGAATTCTGTTATTGTGAATTGTGACAGTCAAGCTGCAATAGCATTCACTAGGGATCCCAAATATCATTCGAAGACCAAACATATTGACACAAGATATAATTTTGTGAGAGATATTATTGCACAAAAGGAAGTGCGCTTAGAGTATATCTCTACACACAAAATGATAGCAGATCCGTTCACAAATCCCATTCCAAGAGATTTATTCCAGAGTCATGTTAAATCCTTGGGAATGCGTAGATGTTAAATATATATATATTTTTGTGAACATTGATATATAACATTGTTCCAATTTATGTCAATTCATGATTCATGTTTATTAATGTCAATTGTGTTTAATACACAAATTTATAATGTCTACACATATACACAATGCTTCGTGCATAATGCTAAGTGCAATGCTTCATGCATATTGTTGAGTGAAATAATTAAAGGTATGTCGGACAGATGATTGGTTTTCTTACACAAACAACCACATCTATGACTAAGTGGTGCATAGGTGAAAGATAAGTTTTAAGCATATTACAAAGGCAAGCTAATTAGAGCTCAAGCTTAAAACAAATTCATCTTGATGAGTTATCAAGATGAGACTATAAAGGATAGTCATCAAAAGGTGAAGATTCGCTTCTCACCTTACCTGTCTAAGAATACCAGGTGGGAGTTCTACTTAATAGATATATAAAAAGTAGAGTTGTGAAACTCAAGTTAGATACTGAGTGTATTTGAACTATCACCTGTACAGTATTTATATAAAATGAGATATACGTTCCACAGGGAAAGGAGAATAATACCGTAGCACGTGTTTCATACCATGTGTGCAAAGTTTGACCAAAACAGGGTAACAAAAGATATGGATCTCTTCTTTTAGTTATGTGAGACCCTCGAGGTCACAAGGATCTCGTAAAATACACTTTGACCTTTAACTGTTTCTTGAAGTTATGATTTGGTACAACTATCTTGGAATGCTATCAAAGACCATGTATGATCCGGTCAGATGGAGCATATATGGAAAAACGATTAAATTATGATGGAAAGATTTCAAAAAAAAAGGAAAGATCTATTTGAGTGTATTCACAGGTCAACCAATTATAATCATCCGTTGAATTATAATTGTGAATACAGATTTTTATTGAAAAAGTGATAAATCAAATTGAGATCTAAATATGAATAAATGTGACTTGATAGTTCTGGGGTATAGCATACAGACTCTACTTGAATAATGGAGCTACTATATATACCTAATAGTTGTATAGCAATGAGCTCTCAAAAAAAAAGTATGCTAGTCGCACGACATATTTGTCTGTATAGAACTCACAGAGAAATAAGAGTATATGAGTATGTGAACCCATTATGTGTGAGTAGGAGATGAAGTAAATCCGGGTTGTACTCGGGTAGATCTGCCCATCATGGGTTTCGAATCCAGCACCAAATCCAGATCCGGATCCAGATCCAAATCTGGACAGCAGTTGTAGAAAGAAAAACTACTATGGCAATTGAATACAACTCGCTCAATTCATGGAGGAAGTGGAAAGATGGTTCACTTGTGTTTATCTATTAGAATGGTAAAAGAAATATACACAAGCATCGGAATATATCTCTTGACAAAAAACTCTCTCTATGAATAAGGCACTTAGGCTGTGGATAGAAACAAGATCCACTGTGATCTCATTTACACCAATGATTCAACCATTGATCCTATCTCCGCTGTATAAGCAGGTAAGTTTGGTTAGATTTAATGATTTATTTGTTTCATTATTTTCCAACACTAACTTTTTTGTAAACATATCAACTCGAAAATAATTTAATATTTAAAATTTCATGAAAATAAGTTAAAATTTTATAGAAGCTAGAACACCCATAAACTCACTTTTTGTAGACATTTTAACTCAAAAAGATGTCATTTGATCCTTTAAAAAATTATATAAAATTAATTGTCCAAAGTTTTGCTCATTCTATCATACCCTTTCATATTTTGAGTATTTGATTAATCAAATCTTTGAGGCACATTTTGTTGAAAAGCTACACGAAGAATTGTGACATATCTTAATCTCATCCAATTATTTCAAAGTTTGGTCATCTCAAAATTAGTCAAAAGTTGGTTGTTTTCATAGATCAAGTGCATAATGCAATCTTACTAAATTAACTATATCATTTTGCACACGACTCTAGATTTTGTGAAACTATTTTTTTTAGAAATTAAACTTCTAAAAATATTATGTAGAACATAGCCATATTTTTATACATCTTGTATATGTTGGGTTTCTTAGATCCAAACACAATAAAAATTTAAAAATTATTTACATCAATCAAACTCTTTGGCTAATCTTGAAATCCAAAATGAACGGATCTAGTTTGCAAATATATAATCTTTTCCAAAATATAAACATATAACAAAAAACCAAAATTTTTGGTTATCCGATGAAGAATGGATGAGTCTTTGTGTCACGATGTGTTACCCACCCTCTATAAGTGATCCACACCAAAGAGAAGCTCCAATCGATGTCCATGAGCATGCCTCTTCAATCTCCTTGCATCAACCATGCAAGATCTAATCCAACACTTTGAAAATTATCTTGATTTTTCTCAAAAACCAACTTTTTCTCTCTAGAGAGCAAAAAAGGTGAGGCAAAAACGGAGAGCCACATCCAAACCCTAGTCAAACTAGGGATTTAAGGAAGCCCCAGCATGTTTTAGATATGTTGGGTTGCGGCTTAGTCCATTTGTGGGCTGGCACGAGCAACCATGTGCTGGGTCACGCCCATATAGGCCTTGGGCCATGCCTTGCCTGTCTCACTGCTGTTTTTTTCGCCCCTTTTTCATTTTATCTCATTTTGTTTACATCCCGTGGACTCTTCCGCAAGTGCTAACTTGCCCCAAAAATCCACGAATTCTTTCGATCCCCAAAAACATTTTTCGATCTCACTGAAATTTCATGAAACTCATCTTCATTTGTGTGTGACCTTATAAGTTCACTATGAAGATGGCAAAAGGGAATTTATAGAATCCTACTCCTAATAAAACTCTTTGATTATGATCCTTAATTTATTTCATCTTATGACAAAAATTATTATATTTCCCTTAGACCAAAGTTGACGTCTAGCAACGTATCATGGCCCCCCATATCATAATGAAATGCAAATGACACTTCTAATGAATCTTTCCGTGACGAGTTACAGTAATATTCAATCCCTCTATCATAATGCCCCGATATAGTCTAGAAGTATGGTAAAATGTTAAACTTCTAATAACCAACACTGTGTACGAATGTTAAGTCCACAACTCATATAGTCGAATTAATAACTCTTATTAATTTTCAACTATCTACGTTGACCAATGACTCCTCGAGTTGTGACTTATCATTCACATAGGGCATATACCTTTTAAATCTTACTAAGGTCGATAGATTCCATCTTGCGTACTCACCTACCTTCATATGATTCGAATCATACTCAATAACCACCATATTAGGGACCCATCTTACTAGACCTCGTACAGTGGTATCAAAGCATGACACTCCTTATACAAGATAACCGTGGTATCTCAGGAAAAGAGATTGCTAGCACCTGTCGTCACATAGAACTCCCAATTAACATTTAGTAAGAATTACCAGTTGAGTGTTCTCAAGTTAGGCCATTTAGTGAACTCATTCACCAATGAGCACCTATACACTTGCATTAGTGTCACCACATAAGTAGTTAATGAGATCACCTACTCTTCTTACGAGCATGCATAGTGTGTACCAGTCTTAATGGTACTATAAATGCTCCACTCTATAGTCCTATGATCAGAAGTAGTTTAAAAATGAAGTATCAGTCATTCGGTCTCATTAATATGATCTCATCATAACTCGATTGACATTGCTACACTCTTTGGGATTCATCTAAATAGTAAAATACAAAGATGAAAGTATTGCCACCTATTAAAAGAGAAATACTGATATTAATTAAAATATGTCCAAGATTAATTAGAAATGCAGTTAACTCACAACTCTTATGATTGGCTCCCAGGTTACAACTCTATCAGTATAGGTATTAACTTTGATGTACGAAAATGGTTCGGAGATGTCGTTTTAACGTTTTCATGCAACCTAGAGTATTAGTGATTTGTTGAAGTAGATTGTTATGCAATACTGTTCCATTTTGAGTCTTCGAGACATGTTAGTGAGAAAATTAATTTTTTTCAATAATTCTTGTGCCAAAATTTTAAAGACATTCTAATTTTAGAAAAAAAATATATATATATATAGTTTTGGGCATAACTACAAACTACAGAACCTGTTTATTCAAGAACAGTAGGCATAACAGTGAAGCCAGTAAACCAATCTTATTCCAGAATATGACAAACAAGTACTAATATTTCCAAATACTTTACAGGTTTAAAAAACCAGTATCAAAGGTGTAACACTCTGCACTCTCAATTGTGTTAATAAATTGAAAACTAGGGGATTTTTTTAAAGCATAACTATAAATAATTCAACTTCCATTCTTAAATTAATTTCTTCCCCCTTGACTTATCTAGTAAATCCCTTAAAACATTTTCTTTTGGTTAAGTAAGGTGACTCAATGATCACTAGAGAGTCTCTCTCTTAATCCATTTAAAAATAAAATCATTTATTCTAAAATCATGATTAAGCGTCATAATAAGAGTTTCAATATATTTAAAAGTTTTTAAATTAAATCTCTGGGATGTTACCGTTTTATACTATTTTTAAGTCATCTTTAGTCCACCCTCAAGCTTAAGAGACTTATAGACTTTTTCTTTGATATGGTTGCTATTCAACATCCCATTAAAGTCAAATATTTAGAACACCAAAATGATCATCAAAATTCATGAAATTTCACAAGTAGAAAACTTGTAAGGTAATATTGTGTAAAAATATCTACTTTGAAGAATATCACTTGACCCTTCAAAAAATTATATAAAATTGACTATTCACAGTTTCATTCTTACTATAACACACTTTTATATTTTAGATATTTGACTAACCAAATTTTTACCTTTCCAAGAGAGTCGTACACTATTAGAAAACTCACTTGATAGGGTACAACATATCCAAAGCTCATTTGATTTTATTAAGGTTTGAACTTCCTGAATTTGACTCTAGGTCAACTAGTTTGACCAAAGAACTATACTGTATAATCATTATCAAATTGAGCATATCTTTTTTGAAAAAGTTTAAATCAATGTAAAACTAAGACTGTGTTCTCTTTATTATTTTTATGCCATTTTTAGTTTTTAGTTTTTTAAAATAATAAAAATATGTTTACTTTGTTATTTTCAAAAATAAGAAAAAAATTTATAAAGGAAACCCAAAACAATAAAATATTGTTTGGGTTGTTTTCAACCAAAACAATCTCTAAGTCCAAAACATAGAAAACACAATCCATTTTTCATATTTTGGCTCTAAAAAATAAAAAGAAAAAAAAGAAAAGAAGGAAAAAAAGAAAAAAAATATTCTTAAATATTAAAAATAAAATTATATATTTATTTTAAATTTAAAAAATATGGTATATCTATATTATAATTAAAAATATAGGATAACATATAGTATATTATTAAGTATATTACACATATTATGTATAATAATATTTAATATAAATTATCATTCAGATGTCAATAATTTATTAATCAAATTTATTATTTTATTTTAATAGTAAAATTTTATTAAAAAGATTTAATTTTATCATTTAATAATTAAATTCATTAAATAAAATATCATAAAATAATTTTTCTCAAAATTCTAAAGTAAATGCGTTTTCTAATTTTTTTGTTTTAAAAAATAGTTTTTTAAAATGACAAAAAGAACACGTTTTTAGTTTTCTGATAACAGACTACTAAAATAGGAAACTAAAAATGAATTTAAAACTTAAAATTGAAAATTGAAAACGCAAAGGGAACGGAGCCTATATTTTCTAGAAACTATACTTCTTAATCGTTATATGAAAAAATTTTAATCACTCATTTATTAGTAAGGGTACTATTGCTAACCCAACTATATATTGATGGATGTATCTAGTTGGAAGGTATATTCAAAATTCTAAATCTATTTTCTACATGCTTATAAAATTACACTCTAATTAATGTTTTTGTCAAGACCTGCTCCCAAATTTACCCGCTAGCATAGGAAGTTGGAGAGAAATTCCATTTAAAATGGATACAAATACAAAATCACTCAAAAATTTCAAAAATTTCTTTTCTGAATTTGCTTACTAACAATAGGAGTCAAAATAAATTATACAACATTTATTACATCCTCTTCTCGGACTTACCACCCATACATTTTCAAAATAAAATGGCACTAAGACTTTAAATACAAAATGAAACTCTCTACTCACACCCTCAAAACTATAGCCATGGATCTTGAGGTTGTGACATCTCTGTACACATCTAATCGGGACTCGCCCCCAAATAACTATCTTTCCCTTTCCTAGAATGACAAAAGAAGCAAGGGTGAGCTACAAGGCTCAGCAAGTATATAGTAAAGGGAAACATTAATAAATCGATATATGAAGGTATGAATAACTCAGAGTCAAAAGAAAATCACTATCCGACATCTAGACAAGCATTGGGTTCGTGCCTTCTACACTTGACAACATGCTCAAAGAAATATAATTTCTTACATTTTATCAAGACACATTTTTAAGGTGAGCCATAAGGCTTGACAAGTGTATAGAAACAAAATAGTCGACTTTGATAAACCTAGAAACGAGAAATACGAGCAATAACACACAAAAACCCCATGGATGATTTCCTAACCCCCAAGTTGCCATTCCTTGAAGAAAATATGGGATGAATAAGCCCAACGAGACCAACAACAAGACCCGACAAGGGATTTAGACAAGTCACAAGATTTGAGCAAAAAATGAAGATAATCACACAACCAAAAGAAGGGAAAACTTGCACAGTATATAAAAAGAGTGCAAGAGGAACTTGCCTTTGAAGCTTGAACCCAAAGAGAAAAAGCCTCCTCAAAGCTACAACCTTGAAGCTCCCAGCAACAAGAAAAAATATGGAAGAAGAAAATATGCAAATGAAGAAGGAACAAATAAAAAGAAAAAGAAGAAGAGAGCCACGAGAGAAAGATTCAGAAATGGAAGAATGAACAAGAAGGAAGCAAGAAGGCATGGAGAAGTAAGAGGGAAGGAGTGGGCTACCAACCCCTCTTGCTTTTACCCTTTTGCCCCTACTTCATGCACACACACACACAAGTATCCAAGCCTCTTTTAGTCTTTTGCCATTTTTTCTTATTTCTTTCCTCTTTTCTTTATATCCTCATTTATGAATTTTCACAATTACCCTTAACTTTTTCTCTCCTCCAATACATTCATGAAACCCACAATGATCATTTTATAATTCATTCCATTTCATTTTAATTTAAAACACAATTTTTGCAAATGGGCTCAAACCCAACCCATCACTCCAACTCATTTTAATTGTCCCAACTCACTTAAGGCCCCAAAGAGTTTATTTTTCAACTTGGCCCAACCTATTAATTAAATACATAACACACTAATACATGGCTCAGGCCCAAATGGGCAACCCAATCCAGTTTAGCCCATTTTTTCCAAAGACTTATTCATCCCCTTGCCCCAATATATTTGAGCCCTTTAACGTTACTTTAATTAATTAATTTCCCCTTCTATAGCACAAAATATTTTCCACACTTTAATTCATATAAATACAAAAATTCTCACACAACATAATTATAATTTAAATAATTATTTTTTATCCACTAACGAGTCGTTATAGTTTCACTTACATAGTTACCTTTAAGGGAAATTTTATTTACAGCCTAGTGTTTTGCTCTTCACAGTCATATTTAAGTATAACTAAATAACCCTAAGTAAAAACCAATTTTTTCCCTCTGTTTGTAGCCATGCCTCTTCTCCTCTCATTGCCGGCTGCCCCTATCCTCTTCTCCATTCATCATTGCAGCCGACTTACTTTCTTAATAGCGATGCGATCGCCATCATTGTCATCATCTCCGTTTGGGTGTGGTTAGAGTAGACCACCATCATCTGCATTCATCATTGTCAGTCACCCCATCTTCTATGTTGTCATTGCCAGTGGGAGCGACACACAACCATCATTGCCATTATCTCCGTTTGGGTGCATTTAGGTGCCCCCTAACCCTTTGATTTGGGGGCGTTGAAATGCCCTCGAACCCAAGGGTTCGAGTGCAATGATACACACACACACACATATACACACATACACATACACACACACACACAATTGGAGAATCGAAGATCACGAGGAAAGCAGTCGGAGAAAAGGGTCGGCGGCCGTGCTGGAGAGCACAATGTTCACAACTGAACCTCAGCATTTGGGGGCTTTGAAGGCCCCCAGCATTTAGGTTCGATGATGGTGGCCGCATTCGTCACAGCTATAGGTGGGAGCGACGCGACCGCCGGCGATGATGGGCGGTTTTTTACTGCTGTTGTCTTCTCATCGCCATGGCCACCATTTTTTCTGTGAGTTGTCGACGCTCGCTTGTTGTGTGTGAGATGGTTGTGTGCGCGCTATGATAAGGGTATTTTTGGAAATAATAGGTGCAAAGAGTAATAAAGGTGGATATGAAGAGCAAAGTGTAAAACTTTAATATAAAGTGGATGTAGATAACGAAAGATGTGACTACAAATAGAATTTCTCTACCTTTAATCCTACATGCGTAATACAACAAACCTAAAAGTGTAAATTGTAGGGGGTTGCCTTTAATCCTACGTCGTGTACTTATGTGGCAATGTGGCAACCACATCATCATTTAACAATCAATTTTAAGATAAGTTGATGATAGTCTATAATTGAAATTAAAATGAAATTTAATATGCAATTATTAAATTAAACGACGATAAGAATTAAAAGGGAAAATACTAAAAAAAATCTAAATCTTTTCACGATTTTGTAAATTTATCCAAACATTTTAATTTTGACAATTGTGTCCCAATTGGCTCAATTAAGTGTAATTTTATCAAACACCTAAAATTAATTTCAAAGGCATGTGTTATTGTTAGTGTGGCATGCCACTTGTCATAAAAAAAATATATGAGTGAAATCCCCATGTATATATATAAAAAAATAAAATTATATATATGGGTTATACTCATATGTGTATATGTAAGTCCACTCTTATTTATACTTTTTTATGATAGGTGACTTGCCACTTTAGCAATAACACACACCTCAATTGATTTTATATGTTGAATAAAATTATACTCAATTAAATCAATTGGTATATAATTATTAAAATTAAAACTTTTTGATAAATTGGCCAAGATTTGAGTTTAATTGAAATAACCAAACTGAATCAGTCAATTTTGGTAAAAAATGACATTATTTTTGATATTTTGATTGATTTGATTATTTTAATTTTTTTCAATAAAGAAACTGAATCAAACCAAATAAATCAAAAAATTAAAATTTAAAAATTGAATTGAAACGGTCTACAAATTGAATTAAATTAAACTATCAATTTTAACTGATTCAATTCAATGATTTTGATTTAACCAATTTTTTTTGGCCCCTCCTCCTTAATCAAATCCCTTTACCAAATTCAAATAAACATTTTATTTCTCTTAAGATAACGTTTATTAAAATAAGTAAGATAATGTTGTATTAAGTTAAGATTGAAATGTTTTTCAAATTAAGATATGGAATGGTCAAGATAAGATTATGAATCATTCTAAGATTTTTATTAAACTGTTTGTTAAATTTTTTAAAATACACTGAAAAATATATGCGTAATTTTTTCTTATATGTAAGATCCTAGATAATTTATCTAAAAAGAGAAAAGATAAATTTATCTAAAAAATTCTAGATAAGAAGTGACAAGACTTTTTTTTTTCAATTGTTGTCAGATAAATTTAACAAACATAATAAAAAATATTTTTATTTAAAATATTTTCAATATCTCACTTTTTCAATTTATATCTTAATTAACAAATACTGCTGACCTTAATTTTTCATTACCTAGAATCACACACTTTACTCTATAAGTGACCTCCTAACATTTAAAATTAAGTAATGTTATTTATCTTCAATAAAAATAAACAACAGTGATATAACAGTTCACGTAAAAATATTTAATTAATATTATATATTTATTTAAAAAATATAAAAAATAAAATATATTGAATACTCTTTCATATTCTCCATATAAATACTTCCACATAAATTACAACATCACACTATTATTCATCTTCACGAGAAATAAGAGCAGTACTCTTTAAAATTTTGAATGTTCACCCTGCCTCTGCTGCTAGCCAGTTAACACACGTCTTACAACCGTCTGACATTTGGCAGTCACATGTTGGCGTGTGCTCATCACGTGCCGAAATGATTTAGCAGATGGCCGGCCAACGTGGCCCATATGAGGCCATCTGGGCAGTAGACGTGGCATATGTAAGCCAACCTGCCTCAGGCATGTCCAAAATGTGTGTGTTGGTGTGTGTGTGGTGCATGTTATATCCGTTCTATCTTGCGCCTACGCCACGCCAGCAATTCTTCCTTGTTATTTTTATACTTATTTAATTATTTAAAAAATGAAGAAGTATATAATAATTATAAATTTATTTTCTTTTTTGACTATTTTGTTCCATTTCATTTTCAATTCAAACAACATAAAATTATATTTCATTTATTTGCATATCATTTTCCTGAACAATGGAAGGGTAACAAACCTTATGTTACTTCTTTTACCCTTGCATTCCATTTCATTATTTACAATTTCATTTCCTAGTACTCCCCTGGCCCAAACATAGCATTAATCTATTTTAAAAATATAACTATTTACTCTAAAATAGTGAATAAAGGTGATGATTAAAGTTTTAATACATCTAAGTGTGTTTAGATGGAAAATATCATTTTATACTCCTCTTGAGTCGTGTTTCGTCCACAGACATAAAAGCCTCAAGACTTTCACTGATACGGTTACTATCCGACATCCCACCAAAATTTGATTCTTAAATATTTAAACTTTCATGAAAATAAGTTAAAATTTTATAGAAGCTAGAACATCCAAAAATTGACTTTTTGTAAACATATCAACTCAAAAAGATGTCATTTACCCCTTTAAAAAATTATATAAAATTAATTATTTACAATTTTGCTCATTCTATGACATCCTTTCATATTTTGGGTATTTGATTGACCAAATCTTCTTAAGTCATATGAGGCACATATTGTTGAAAAGTTACTCAAAGAACTATGATCAGGGGCAGAGCCAAAAATTTTAGGTTGGTGGGTAACAATTAAATCTTAAACTCTAAACTCTATCTAAAATTTAATAATATAAAAAAAATAATATAACATTAAAAAATATATATCAATAAATTATACAATCGATACATTTTCGTATTTTAATAACATCGTATAATAACATCATTATCAATTTTATTAAATATCTATTTTTTAATATACACAACTAAATTGTCGTTCAATCATTAATCCTCAATTCAATTGTGCAACCGAGTTTTGATAAGTTTTATGACAAACTGTCGTTCAATTATTGATCTCTAATTCAATTACGTAGACGAATCTTGATAAACTTCATGACAAAAATATATTTTCTACCATAGTTTCAAATATGTAATTGACAAATTTGTAACAAAAAATAGAAAAAAGTAATCCTTTTAATTAAAACATAGTTAAAGAAATGGTCAAGAGAGGTTAATATACACAAGAAAAACATGTCAAATTTTCATATATCTTATTTTTAATTTTTGGCCAATATTGAAAATAGCATTGACAGTTGCCACCAGCCATCGTGGCCGGTGATTTTC
This sequence comes from Diospyros lotus, assembly GCF_014633365.1. Classification (NCBI taxonomy): domain Eukaryota; kingdom Viridiplantae; phylum Streptophyta; class Magnoliopsida; order Ericales; family Ebenaceae; genus Diospyros; species Diospyros lotus. Next base: position 31,634,601 of record NC_068346.1, read on the forward strand.
GGTGATTAGAGGCAACCACCCGACACCCTTATTCCCATCGACCAACATAGCCAAAAATTAATAAAATCTCTAACGGCCCAATTTTGTAGATCTGAGTTTAAACTTCTGGTTAAATCCAATGTGCGTAAACGCATCGGCAGTTACCACCGGCCACTGTGGCCAATGGTTTTTGAAAATTAGAAGCAATCACCCAACACCCCCATCCCCATTGACCAATATACCCAAAATCCAAGGTGGGAATTTAGAAAAAAATAAACAAAATATTAAATTGTTATATATAATATTTTTTTTAAAATCAAGGGTGGGCAGTAGTCCACCCTTGGTTGTACATGGCTCCACCACTGACTATGACATATCTTAATCTCATCCAATTATCTCAAAGTTTGGTCCTCTCAAAATTAGTCAAAAGTTGGTTGTTTTCATGGATCGAATGCACTATGCAACCTTACTAAATTAACAATCTCGTTTTGCACACGACTCGAGCTTTTGTGAAACTAATTTTCCTAAAAACTAAGATTGCGTTCTCTTTGTGTTTCAATTTTTAATTTTGAGTTCTAAAATCATTTTTAATTTTTTATTATGGTAGTTTATTTTCAAAAAATTAAAAGCGTGTTCTATTTGTCATTCTGAAAAATTGTTTCTTAAAACAGAAAACTAGAAAATGCGTTTTGTTTAAAATTTTGAGAATCTAATTTTTAATGATATTTAATTCAATGAATTTGATTATTTAATAAATTATAATTATTTAATTGGGAGTTTGCAAATGTTCACGTCGGGTATATAACATACCTATATGTTAATTTTTTGCAAAGCTTCTTGAGGAAGTTGGGTTTGAAGAAAAAGTAGTTAGGCACTTTGTTAGCAATTCGGTGTACTAGAAAAATTCAAGATGGTAAAAATAAAATTATTATTTGACTCAACATATTTTAAATATAGTCAAACATTCGCCATACGAAAAATATTCGGAATATAATTAATTTGTGTTTAATACGTTTTAATTAGATAAATATAGCAATAAAAATTCAACATATTATATATAAATAATGCTCTAAATATATATTTTAATTCATGACCCAAGAAACCCTCATCCTCTCTCTCCCTTTCTTTGTACCCACAACCCGCATGTTACTATTATTTCCAGTAAGCAACCCATATTCATCTCTCTCCCCTTCCCTTGCCACCGGCAAGGGTAGCAACACCGTCGCTAACGAAAAGTCAACGTCACTGCTATGAAGCGTAAAGACGATGGTAGAAGGCGATGCAAGAGAACAGCGATCGTGGGTGCAACCATGTCTAAGACGAAGGGGGCCGTTGGACAACTATCACGGAAGGCCAACGACAACCACGATAGAAGATGGAAGGAGTGGCGACGGCCACTGTGATTGGCTGGCGAAGGCCGCAAGCCAGGCAAGCGATAGGCATGGCTGACGAAGCGGTGGCAACGGTGATGGCTTGAAAAGAGAAGAGAGGAAGGGAAATTGAAAATGAATGTATTTTTCGTGTTTTGGAGGGTGAGTTTGTTTTGGCTGAAAACATCCAAAACAACATTTTGTTATTTTGGATTTTCTTTGTAATTTTTTTTTGTTTTCGAAAATATGTTTTTGAAAACATCAAAGTAAATGTATTTTCATTGTCTTAGAAAATCAAAAACTATCTAAAATATCATGTAGAACATTGCAATATTTTTATACATCTCGTCTAGGTATTAACTCTGATACATGGTAATGACTCGAAGATGTTGTTTCATCGTTTTTGTGCAACCTAGGGTATTAGTAAATTGTTGAAGTAGACTATTATGCAATAGTGTTCCATTTTGAGTCTTTTAAACATGTTTAATGAGAAAATTCATTTTTTTTAGTAATTCTTATGCCAAAATTTTAAAGACATCCTAATTTTAGAAAAAAAAAATATAGTTTTGGGCATAACTACAAACTACAATACCTGTTTATTCAAGAACAATAGGCATAACATTGAGGCTAGTAAACCAATACCAATCTCATTCTAGAATATTTCAAACAAGTACTAATATTTCCAAATACTTTACAGGTTTACAAAACCAGTATCAAAGGTGTAACACTCTGCACTCTCAATTGTGTTAATAAACTAAAAGTTAGGGGATTTTTTTTTTAAAGAATAACTATAAATAATTCAATGGACTCATTAGTGTACCAACAAAATAAAGATTTATTACCAGTTTGAGAACGTTTTTCCATAAATTTCATAAATTTCTTAGCATTATTAGTTTTGAGAGGAGTTATTTTTAAGTTGTTTGCAATTGTCATCCACATAAACATCAGACTCAATCTGTTTAATCTTTCCCACGCTTTATGGAAAGCCCTTTAATCATCACTACTTTTATCAGTAAGAGTAGCGGGTCTTAGTTCAGAGTGTCAAATCAAAATCTAGAGTACCTAAGTGAAACTGGACTTGTTCACTCCAATAAGAGAAATTGTTAGGATTTTCAACGAGAAATCCTAATTAGTCCTGAAGATTATTTCTTATTCCTAATATTGATTTTTTGTTTAGTTTGTAATCCTATTTCATAGTCAGTTGTTAATTGTTACTAGGCAAGAAAACCTTAGTCTTGACGAACAAAGAAACTAGTCTATAAATAAGATGTTTGGCTTGTTATTCAAGGTGAGCAAATCACTTGTGAGATACCAGTGAGAGCTAGGATGGGACTTGGGTTTAGAGAGAGAATATTGGGCTTTGTAGTTATAAACTTTACTACATAGTGATATTTTTCCTCTGTCGTCCTGACGACTGTGGTTTTTTCTTTTTAGGGTTTTTCACATAAAATCTCTTGTATTTTAGTGTGATTGGATCTTTTGTTTCTCATCTTATTTTTTATTTTTCAACAAGTGGTATCAGAGCTTTGGTTATCAGTCGCCTAGTATGTAAAGGATATGCTAAGCATGATGAAGTTTGATTTTGAAAAGTTCGATGGGAAGATCAATTTTGGCTTGTGGCAAATACAAGTCAAGGATATCTTGATCCAATGCGGGTTACACAAGGTGTTGAAAGGAAAACCAACTCCTAAAGGCTCTGGAAAATGGCTCCAAAGATTGTGACACTACAAGTTCGTCTCTCAATTTTGTGGGAGATGAAGATGTTCTCTAAAGAGATGGATACATCCTCATGGTATGCCGCTAGACCACCAAAGTTTCCATGAAAGAGGATGTGATACTTTTAGCGGGTCCACAAAGCTTACACACAAGCATTGGCTTGGCAGTGATGCAGAGTGTATGGTGGAAAGGATGTCAATGGCTGAAGAGCTCCCAAGGAAACCAAACATGGGGGTTGCACCATAGTTTTTTAGCAAGGTATTTTTTTACATTGTGCCGTGAAAATCTTGGGCAGCATATGCTTAAGTGGTTGTACCTTTTATGGTGGGGTACAGTGATCTCGATGATAAAGATCATGGTGATTATCAGTAATAGATAGTCATGGTTGTCGTCAGAGAATGGATGTATGTTTTTAGGAATTCTCACTGAGGTGGTGGTTTGTTAGGATTTTCAGCAAGAAATCCTAATTAGTCTTGAAGATTATTTCTTATTCCTAATATTGGTTTTTTGTTTAGTTTGTAATCCTATTTCATAGTTAGTTGTTAATTGTTGCTAGGCAAATAAACTTCAATCTTAACAAACAAGAAAACTAGTCTATAAATAGGATTTTTGGCTTGTACTTCAAGGTGATCAAATCACTTGTGAAAGACCAGTGAGAACTAGGAATTGGGTGTAATTGGGACTTGGGTTTAGAGAGAGAATATTGGACTTTGTAGTTGTAAACTTTACTACATAGTGATATTTTTCCTCTGTCGTCCCGACGACCATGATTTTTTCTTTTTAGGGTTTTCCACGTAAAATCTCTGGTGTTTTAGTGTGATTGGATCTTTTGTTTCTCATCTTATTTTTTATTTTTCAACAGAAATTTGTTGTTGTACTTTTTGTACATTAGTTTTAATAATGAAAATATCTATTGGTTTAATCCCTAAGTCATGTGTTAAGTGTGTGGTTTTCAATATATATCAATTTCAATATCATGTATCACTTTATGAAAATGAAAACCCTATTTTCACTAAGTCTGAAAGGTTAGCACCTTATAAGGAGACATATAATAAAGAGTTTTCTTTTTAGAAAACTATGTCTCGGTAATTTGAAATCTAACATTTATTAGTGCTAAAACGATTTTTAATGAATTTTTCATTAAATAGAAAGTATATATTTTGGAGGTGGTTAAATCGAAAAATCATAAGTTTGTACTAAAATCCAAAATCTACTTTCTTATTGTTTTGGATTTTGATTTTCTAGATATTTTTATTGAATCCAAATAGGGGGTACTTCATTATTTACATTTATGTATTAAAGTAAATGGAGGATTGTGGACATTTACTTAAACTAAAGAAATATAAATAAGCTGTGATGTATACATGCTGTGGATTGTTCATTCATGCAAATGTTTCTGAATATCTGTCATGTTCCTATGCATGTTTTGAAACCCCTTTTGAAAAGGTTTTCAATGTTTTCAAGTGCATATGCTATTTCGAAACATCTATGTATTAGCATCTGTTTTAGGTTTTGAACTATGTTTCGAAACCTATATATCATGTTTCAAAACTTCATTTCCAAAGAGGTATGTTTCGAAACCTCATTTCCAAAGAGGTATGTTTCGAAACCTATGTCTCTGTCAGTAGAGATCCAAGATGCTTTTTGCTTTGCATTTTTAATATTTATCTAAAAGCTTCTCAAAACATTTTTTAATGCATTCTCCATGGCTTGCAAAATTCAAATTCAAATTTGAAGTGGAGATCATTATTATGTGTTAGTGGGGAATAGATTATGTCTCCCACTCATTGCTGTCTCTTGGTGCATATCCAGCTGTAAATGCTGTATGTTTCAAAACATGAGGAGTATGTTTCAAAACCTGTGTGTAAAATTGTGATGTTTCGAAACCTAATTTTCTGTCTTATCTCTAACGGGTATAAAACGACTAGATTTCTATCTTTTGGTATAAATAGAAGGTATTTGAAGACAAGAAAATATTGATAGAGAGACAACAAGAAAGAAGAAGTGAGCACACACTAGAGACACACACACAAGCACAAATGATCTAAATCCATTCTTTTGACAAAGCTTTCTCAAGAAGATCCATTCATACGATCCTAGATGTGCATTGTGATGTGAAAAAGGAGAAGCAAGTGCAAACAATGAGTCTCATCTCTCCATCTCTCCTCACCTCAAGTTAAGAGGTTTGTACAACCATTTGGTAAGGCATTTATTGTTCATTGGGTTGCAAAAGATAAAACGTTTATTATCTTGTAAATGTTGTAAAGGTTTGAGTTTAACCTAAAACTCATTGTGGTATAAAGGTTTAAGTTGAACCTAAAACTCATTGTGTCAAAGGTTTGAATTTAGCCTTAAAACTCACTTGGTGTAAGGTTTGAGTTAAGTCCGTAAAAACTCACTTGGTGGTAGGTTTGAGTTGAGCCTGTAAAAACTCACATTGTAAGGTTTTAGGGTGAACCGTGGTAAAACCCTTGTTGTGGGTGATCACTAGTAAAAGTGATTGGGATTGCAATCCTTCAAGTGGATAAACTTAAAGGTAGCGGAGTAGGCGGGTGCAGAACCACTATAAATCTTGTGTGCAAGTGTTCTTTAGCTTTCGCATATCATTATTGCCTATTACACATGCTTTCATATGTTTTGTTATCAAAGTCTAAAATAGTTTTCTTGAGCATAAACTTATACATATACATAGAAAACATATATTTGATATACACACATCTTTGGTATACTCTTAATTATATAAATCATCTTTTCCAAAGATCGTTATTTTGAAATACAAGGTAAAAGATTTCGAATCAAGCAAAATAGTGAAGTAGATTTCGAAACATACATTTCATATTTCGAAACTTGTAAAACAATGAGCTATATTTCGAAACATATAGCCTATATTTCGAAACCTAGTATTCTACCAACAATCAAAGTTTTAAATTATCGAAAATCTATACAAATCCCAATTCACCCCTCCTCTTGGGATATATTTGCCGTCATTAGAAACCAACAAAATTCAATCCATTAAATCTGGGAACAAATGAAATGTACGAATGCATTGAAATATGTATAGATATTGTAATTAAAATACTCATACATCAATGCTTTGAAACATAAAATTTCAAATAAGTTCGTATTCAAATATTTAAACATAAGGTACTATTAGGGCGGAAGTGTTGCAAATCAAGGTTAGTGCACAATAACGATTGAACCAGAAAACTGAAACAATACACAAAGTATCGATAACAACAACAAGAAGATGAACACGATGTAAAATTCCCTGTTTTGACAACAATGGCAGTCACTAAGACTGTATCAAGGCTAAAATCTGGGCTCGTCCAATCACCACCTAGGAAATAACCAAGAATAGGGACACCAGGCCACAAAGGCGCCCAAACCCACCCAAGAACCGAAGTCCTAAAACCCCCCAAGTCTCTCGGCCGATTGACACCCCTCACCTAAACCACACAAGCTTCCACATACAGTAGGATCCACCAAGCAACATAGAGTAATCATGAAGATATGGGTTCAACAATGGCCAAGAACACTCACCTAAGAGAAGACAACACCTCGGACTAAATAAGCATCGCAAACGCCATTGACGGACAGCCACAACCCATAAGGAATGTGCGACATCCAGTAAGGAAAGGAGCATCGGACCAAGAAGGAAAAAACCCAAGAAGGATTGTCCATACATAGAAGGAGCAATCGGCCACAGTGAAGGGCGCCCAAGGAAGAGAATCTGCCATTGCACACATAGGGCACAAAAAAAGGAAAGAATCATCCCTTTTATATTGAGGGCCTAGGGTACAAGAGAAATGGGCTAATAGGCTTCATAGGCTTCCTCATTCCCTTGAGAAAATGGGCCAAGGCCCATTTCTCCTCCAAAGAGAGGGCTAAGGGCTTATGACCCGACTTCTAATTTTAAGCTTCCAATAAGGGTGTTGAACCGTCGCTTCAATCCCGGGCCGAAACCTATGAAGCTAACCTGAACCATTGTCATCGCCTTGGGCCTCATTTGGAAACACAAAACCAACAATCTCCACCTTGATTCCTAATGAGGCCAACACACAGGCAACAAGCAATAAGCACATGCAACAAATGCATATACTGGCAACAAAAGCACAATTTAAGCAACACATGCATAAATTAGCAACAAATGCCTAATCATGTAACAAAAACATAAACTTGCAACAAATGCATAATTTTACAACAAATGCATAAGCATGCAACAAATGCATAAACATGAGCTAGCTCTCTCTCCATCCCACTTAGGTTTGAATCTCACTAATCCTCCTACTTAGTATAAAAATCTCTCTCATCCTCACACTTAGGCTAAGATTTCTCTCATCCTCCCACTTAGGTTAGGATTGACTCTCCACCTTGCTTAAGGTAGTGGGAATAAGGATACATAACTCTTCTCTAAAATGGAATGATGGACACACAATCATTATCCATTGACTCATCCTCCCACTTAGGCTAGGATTTCTCACCCATCCTATCACTTAGGTTAGGATCTACTTCATCTTACCACTAATATACCTCACTTGGATCATAAAAGGTAACCACATTTGTCTTTTCATGATCCTTCTTCTTTTCTTTTTATTTACCCTTCTCCGCATAATAATCCTTAATGAAGTGTCCAATTTTCCCACAATCGTAGCACTTCTTACCCTTCCTTTGAGACTTGGATTTTGACCTACCTTTCCATTTCTTGCTACCTTCCTATTGATTCTTAAATTTATTTCTAGCCCTCATCATGTGGACCTCACTATATTTTCTCTCACTCCTTAATTCCAATTCCTTACTCCTAAGAGAATCTATGACAATTTCAGGTGTTAACGTGTCCCTACTATACTTAATGGCATTTTTTATTTTTTTTATAAGTATCAAGAATGGTATTTAACAAAATAATTGCCTTGTATTCCTCCGACACTGTTTCACCACAATTTATGATATCTTGAAGCAACTTGTTAAAGACATTTAAGTTGTCATCTAGGTCCCTAGAGGGGTCAATCTTAAAACTAAAGAAACTTTCAAGCAAATAAAGCTTATTAGGGGTGGATTTCTTAACATATAATTTCTCCAATTTTTCCCAAAGTTCTTTAGTTGTGTCAAGTTTTCCTACTTTCCTTTACACTAAATCAGAGAGATGCAAGATTATAGAAGTACAGGACACAAAGGAAAAGAATTGGCCATACAAGGAAGGAGCAATCGACCACAGCGAAGGGCACCCAAGGAAGAGAATTGACCACCGCACACATAGGGCACAAAAAAAAGAAAAGAATCACCCATTTTATATTGAGGGCTTAGGGCACAAGAGAAATGGGCTAATGGGCTTCATGGGCTTCCTCCCTCCCTTGAGCAAATGGGCTAAGGCCCATTTCTTCTCCAAAGAGAGGGTTAAGGGCTTATGGCCCAACTTCTAATTTTGGGTTGCCAATAAGAGTGTTGAATCGTCACATCAATCCCGGGTTGAAGCCTATGAAACTAACCCAAACCATCATCATCGCCTTGGGCCTCATTAGGAAACACAAAACCAACAGGTACATCAAAGTTCTCCTTTCGGTAATACTAAGATGTACAAAATAATATAATAATTGATAATCATATATGCACTAATTAGATCTATTTTTGTTGTCTTTGGATATGTAAAATAAAATTAATAGAACATACTAATTACCACATTCATGTTTGTCAATTATAAAAATAGATAATTAACCTTTGGCCTAATCTCGAATTGTCTTATAATGCAAAATTCAATCAAACCAGAAGAAAATATCATGCATAAACTTAATATCACCATCAAACATATGGTTTATGGGTAATTGAAAATAATTTATAACTCAAAATTTATTTACTTTAAAAATTTGAGAATTTTGGTGACTAACAAATTATTCTTAATATAAATTTCAATTTATAAAAATATATATATATATATATATACTTGATTCCCATTTTTTCATTTTTTAATGGGTTTGTTTTTGGGTTGAGGTCTGGATCGAATCAACCCAAACCAAATCTGCTAGGATCTACTCGTTAATGGGTCGAGTTGATCCAATCCAGATCCATTCATGGATCGTTTAATGGATCAAGTCAATCTAATCTAGATCCGACCTATTAGTGGGTCGACCTAGTAGCTTAATGGGTCAAAACTGATACAATGGCACCAAAACCTAAGAGGAGGGGTGAATTGGGTAGTTTAAAAATTTGATTAAGACTTGAAATTTTTCAAAAAAAAAAATAAGGATTTAGTGAAAGATGGAATTTAAGAAATGCGCAGAATAATAAATGAAATAAAAAGTACGAGCAAACAAGAGGTACAACGATATATAGTGGTTCGGCTTAATTAAGCCTAATCCACTATCTTAGTTTCTAACTAAGGATTTTCAAAATCAATTCAGTATAAATTGTCTTATCACTCTAGATAGGCCCTCTAGCACCAAGTTAGGAATTACTGATATTTTACTTTTGTGTTAGTTATGATGAAAAACAAATGATTTATATCCTAAGTCAAGTATATTGTTTTCAAACAAAAATCAATTTCAAGTATGGAGATTTGCAACAATTTATATTTTGATTTAAACAAATCTCCTAAATGATTTTCATAAATTGGTTTTGAACCATTAGATAAATGAAACAAAACATTTTCAAAAGCAAAAGATCATGCATGATTTTTATGGATTGATGTTTTTGTCTTTGACATGATTTTTAATGATAAAATTCAGTTGTATTTTATGATGGAATTATTTTATTAATTTTTATTAACTTAGTGCTCTAAATTCCTTTTATATGATTTATTAAGCATCAAAATAAAAATTAATCATACAATTAAATGTCAAAAATATTGTTATAAATTTATTGATGACATTTGAAATGTTATGTTTCTATTTGATCAAATTTATTGAATGAAAATTAAATCCAATGTCAAAATATCTTGTGATAATTTTTTTTAATAGCATTTGAAATATTATATTTTTAATTAATTAAAAACATGTTAAATGTAAATTAATTCCAGCTTTTAATCTGTCGACTAAATACTTTGAATCTGTCAACTGTCTCACCTGTCAACTAAGTCTTCTCATATGTTGACTAACTCCTTGGTTTTGTTGATTAACAGAATCAATAAAATAATTATGTCGATAGATAGTATCAATCTATCGAGTAAGTCTAGTATTATTGCCTAAATTTATCAACTAACTTGTTTCTTCTATTAACAGTTTATTTCGCATAAAGCTTCCAACAACTAGTTTTGGGAAAGGCTCTTGGAATGCTTATAAATACAAGTCATGAATGAACTTATAGAGGCTAATGGATGCAATGAAGTGAAGAGAGGTTAGAAATTATTTACATCATCTCAATTGTATATGTGCTTTAATCTTTTCTCTCAAAGGTTTTGATCTTAATTTGTATTTTATCATTCAAGCCTTGTTTTTATTTTGAGAGGTCTTGTAACTAAGAGATTTATCTCTTACATTCTCACTTATTGTACATTTCTTGTATTTCCTAGCCTGGATAGCTAAAGGGCCTACTTGTCTAAGTAGGAGGTTTGTAAATTCCTAACGGTTAATGCCAAAGGGCTTACTAGTTTTGGTAGGAGGATTAGTGGATTGGTTTACAAAATCCTTAGTGAGGAGCTAAGATAGTCGATTAGGTTTGGTTTAAGCCAAATCACTATAAATCCTTTTGTTCATCTATTACTTAAGTTTTTTGTTTCATTTATTATTTCAAACATTTCAATAATCCTCACTAGTATTATATTCTTATTTGTTTTGAAATAGATTTCAAGTTTTCAAGTTAATTTTTAAATAACCCATTCACCCCCCCCTCTTGGGTTGGTGCCATAGCAATTCAAACCTATCAATTACAACCTCTTGCTTGAACAAGCAAGGATTCTAGCAATACAGGTTAGGTAAAAATGTATACAAGGAATTTAAATAAGAGTTTCTAAGAGTATATCCTCTTAGTTACAAGTTCTCTTAATAAAAATACAAAGCTTGTAAAGAATAAAGCATTAATGAACATACAAGCCTTACAAGAAAAATGAGAGAATGAAAGATGTAAGCACAATAAATTGATTTGACTATCTTGGAAGCTTGGCAATAAATTCTTCTAATCTCTTAAATGCTTCACCAACTAAGTATATATAGTTGTGGTGAATGCTTCCAAATTTTTTATCTTTTGAGGTAGTTGGGGTGCATTTAATGCACCCCAAAACTAGCTGTTGGAGATTTTTGTGATAAAAATAGTCAACAAATACAAGGCATCGATTGATAGATTAGTGTTTAAATTCAAAAATCAGTTGATAGAAAAAGGGGTTAGTCGACAGATGCAATATAGATACCAAACGAAAATGAATTGACATGCATTATGTTAGTCGATAGGTTTTAGATGATTAGTCGATAGATCAAGACAAGGATTTGAAATTTAGGATCAACATGTATTCTGTTAGTTGACAGATCAAGATCGGTTGATAGACAAAAGCAAAAATAGCTTACCTAGTCGATAGAAGCACAATAATGAGCATGTTGTTGGTCGACAGATTAGAAGAAATCAGTCGACAAACAGAAACCAAGATTGCCCATTAGTCGACAGATCAAAGCCCATTAGTCGACAGATCAAAGCCCATTAGCCGACAGATCTAAGCTAATCAGTCGACAAATCCTACCTTTTTGCCTTAGAACACTTTAGCTTTAATTCTCAATATTTGAAATTTCATTTGAATTTTAATACTTTGTTTTTCCAATCTCCTAAACATGAATAACATATGTTTTGGAAAATACTTTGACATACTTTGACCAACATCTTGAGACTTGAGAACCAATGTGTTTTTGTTAAAACGAATAACTTAGAAACATGAATGATTGGGGGGGAAAGAGTGTGAATTCATTTAATTCGACGAAATTAAAATTGATTTTTGTTTGAAATACATTTAAGATGACAAAACCTATTTCGATTTTGAAAAACAATTTTGATATGTTTCTCCCCCTTTTTGTAAAAAATAAAAGAGGTTTGTTCTAGGCAAATTGATATTCACATAGGCAATGATAACTTCAAAAACTTCAAATTAAGCCAAAATAAAAAATCATGGAAACTCCCCTTTACAATGTTAGTAAAAAAAAATGGTTAGGAAAATTAAAGCAAGAAACTATTGGAATCATATATTCATACTACGAGAGATTACCTATCCAAGAGAGAAGTAGAAGTACTCCCCCTTACACCAACTTAGATGAGATTCATTTTACTGAAAACACAAGCATTGTGAGTAAAAAAAATGCTACAGTCAAAATTGTGGAGAATTCATACATATAATCCATTTATCAAATAACCATACAATAGAGAAATGTATCTCATCATTCATTCCAACCATACTAACTAATGTTAAAGCATCCAAAAAGAAAAATACAATGGGTGATACATAAGTTCTTTTCAAAATTCTTGAGATGGAAGAGAGGAAGAGAGGAAAAGGATGAAGCAGGATCAGATGGAGGGTGAGAAGATGATGCCGGCAGTGGAAGACGAGATAGGACTACTTCCATGAGAAGAGACAACTGAGAGGCTATCTCTTCTTGCTTGCTATGAATACCTTGAAGATCTTCATTAACTTTGTCTCTAAAACTCAAAAAATCTAATTTGAGTTTAGCAAGACCATGGATAAGCATGTCTTCTTGAGACGGTGACGACAGTGGAGGAGCAAAAGAGGATGGAATGTTAGTTGATGGCTCATTTGGGGTAGACTCACTGTCAGTCTTTCTCTTCTTACTGACCCTAGCCTATTATCCATCTGATTGAACCTTGAACCATATTCAGAGGGTTGTGTTGCCAATAATGTGTTGAGCTGGGTTCAGATACACCTTGCTTGCAATGTCTAACTCCTCGACCTCTTTCTTTATCAATTCACTAAGGGCCATTCCATAAGAGAGAGACCTATTTTTCCCACTGATGAATCTATCATATGATTTATGATTAGGATACACAAATTTGGTATTCTTTTGGCCATGATGCACTGCATCAACCACAAATCTATCCTAGTCACAACTGAAAAGCTACCATTCCTTGGAACCAATATTTGACAACAAATTAAATGAAGTAATCTAGTATTAAGGCTCATCCCAGTGGTGTCATTGACAAAAGTCGTAATGGAATCATCCTCATACACCTCTTGACAAGCTTTAACATAGTCATGTATCTAAGATGAGAAACCTTCACCCTTTAAGGTATCCCAAACCTATTATGAATCATTCCCACATTTACTTCAAAATGATTTTATCTAATGTTTGTCATTAAACGCTCATCGGATCTTCTACCGTTGAATAAATTTTTGGCATTTGAATAGAATGCCTTAACTACATCTTCAAGTATATCCCTATGAATCTTCATAAAATTCCACCATTCAAACTCCTTGAATGTGGCCATGTAAGGAAAGTTTATAGACTCTAGAAATTCTAGGTCAAGATATCTACCATGAAGCACTTCTCTAGATTCAAAGCTCTTAAAGTACCTTTCATGTTGACGTGGATTGTTGAAAAGACGACCACGAGACATTTGACGTACGCGATGGGGATGGATGGCTGGAACATATGGGTTCTTTGCCCTTAGATGGATTCTTAGTTCTTGTCATCGCAAGGTTTGAAGACTTGATTGAGGGCAAAACTGAATGATTTTTTAGGAAAGAAAGGGATTTGAGACTCGAAATGAAAAAGAGAGAGAGATGAAGAAATGAGGGAAATAGGGCTTTAGGAAACTTAATGGTCACCCAATCCATTTAAAGATCAATGGAATCGATCGGCAAATTCACAACAGATGAGGCAATAGTTGTTCTATCAGTCGATAGACTGAGATGCATCTGTCGACAGACAACCTAAGTATCACATGTTAATTTTAGCCTTGTTGAACAGTTGACAAATTCATTTACATCGGGCGATAGTTTCAAACACGTTTCAATCAATCGACAGTTTCAATAGCATCAATAGACAGATTGAAAGATTGGTATTTTGAAAAATTAAACACACAACATGCAAACTCAACCAATAGCCACATACATCATCACATAAGTCAATTTTAGAAGATAATCACACATAAAACAAGTCAAGACATAACCTATAGTAGTCATCTCCCGGATAATCCTGCTAGCATAGGAAATCTGAAAGAAGGTCGTCACAAAAGTGGTTACAGGAACAATAACTCAATGAAACACCATTTTTTTTTTTTTTTATGCTTGCTCACTGATCATTAGGAGCCAAAATAATGCATTTTTAACGACAATTTGATTTACATATCCCTTTGGGCACATTGGCGCACAAATCAAAATACATGGGCATTAATGAAAATTTACAACAAAAAAATCCTCGCTCTATATGCCCACCAACAAAAGTACTCTCCCAAGGACCTTTTGGCTGGGACGTCTTTGTACACATCTAGACTTGGGCTCTAGCCCCACTGGACTCGCCCTCCATAACTACCTTTCCTTTACCTAGATTGATAAGAATAAGCAATGTGAGCTACAAGGCTCAGCAAGTATATATATAACAATTGAAGCAATGGAATCAAGCCATGGATGGACCAAAAATAAAGAACACCCAACTCCTCGAATACAAATAAGAATCACTTATTAGTTCCCCAACATTATCATTATCCCCATGCCATCATCATTATGCATTTTATGCAACATTTCGTTTCTCATGAATGCAAAGATTCTCATGCTTCACATCGGCACACAAAGCCTTCCATTCACATGCATTGCATTGGCACACAATGCCTTCCATTCACATGCATACATATATATATATATCATATGCTATATCACACACCATGCCATGGGCTCATATAAAATAATACCCAACTATAATCATAAATGCATAAATGCACATATAGGGTCCTTGGGGCCCACAAAAGATGCACACATTGGCGCCCAAAACCTGTATACAAACCTGCTAGCAACCAAGGACAGGCTACCAAATCAATCACTTAAGCCCAAGGCTCTCATACTACATCCATAGATATCATATCCATCACCGTCGCCATCATGTGTCACAGCACTCACAATCTCATCAAGGTCACAAGCTATTGTGGGTCTCAAAACCCCCAGTCTTACGCATCACAAGATCCAGCTGTTGTGGGCCTCCACCCACAGTCTTACACATCACAGGATGTAGCTGCTGTGGGACTCACCCCACAGTCTTATGTATCACAATAACAAGCTAATTTCCACCACCAATACCACCATGTAATGCAACATATCTAGGGAATGCAATCATTGTTGCAGCATTAACGTGATAGAAAGGCCCTCATAAGCTAAGCATCAGGCCATGCTACGCCCATATAGTAATTCACACATGCAAATGCTCTACATGCATATACATGCCTATCATACACAAGTCAGCACTTATAGGCCAACTGTGTCATGCCAATGCTCACGCTCCCAGCACATACAAAGCATAACCCCCAAATGCATGCAACCCATGGCCCAACATCACCATGCAATGCAATGAAGGTTTCAAGTAGATATTTCATAAATGCTTCTTTATTACAGATGTTCATATCATGATCATCATATTCACTTAGACATTTCAAGATCATATCTTTCCATGAGCCACTGATATTTTCATCTAAAAGATTTAACATCCTTTGTTAAGTTTCATCTCCATACCATTTCTCATGAACTTAAAGGTACATGCCAACATAAATGATTAATGGAAAATACCACATGATGATTATCATACCTATTTAAATATTTCAAGCATCGCTTATTGCAATTCCAATTACATCCATGTCAAGGTCATCACATTTTTCAATATCAAGCAATTTCATCGCATAAATTCATTATTAAAATCTCATGGTTTTCATTTCTTATTACACATGATAAATTTCTCCTTTTTAAGACACCCACATATCATCAAGAAGCATTTTAAGGCTCATTTGAACACTATAAGATGTTTGGGGAAGAGATTACAAGTATTAGAGAAGAATCGGACCAAAAAGGAAAGAGTTAGTCGATAGATGGAAGTCAGTCTATTGACTAATAGAAGCCGAAGAACCACTTAGTCGATAGAAACAGAAGGTTAATCGACAAAAATAATTTATGCATTCTGTTAGTTGGCAAAATAAAAAAGTTAGTCGACTAACTGAGGATTTAGTCAACAAATGGAGAAGACTTAATCGACTAAATAAGGACTTAGTTGATAAATTAAAACACTTAGTCAATTAACATAAACTAAATTACCAACTTAGTCTACAGATGCAAAAATTTAGTCGACTAACAGAATCTCAAACACCTACTTAGTCAATAGATTGAGGACTTAATCGATTAATAGAGACCTGGAACTTAAGAATTTCAACGACAACCTATAAAAACCAAATATCCCAAGCAAGATACACCAAAACTTAGTCAATAGATTGAGGACTTAGTCGACTAACAGAATCTCAAACACCTACTTAGTCAATAGATTGAGGACTTAGTCGACTAACAGAGACCTGGAACTTAAGAATTTCAACGACAACCTATAAAAACCAAATATCCCAAGCAAGATACACCAAAACTTTGCTTTACTAAAATTCATCATCAATCAAAGTGTCATTCCTTTGAGAAATGTAGGGTGAACTAGACCTTAACGACAACTCTCAAAAAGACCCATCATGGTAAAAACACCAAATTTTAAAGGAATGAGAAGAAGACCCACCAATCAATATGGATTCAAGATTGGATCTTCTAAGAAAGTAGAAGAATCGAAGACAAATGGACAAAGAAGAAAGACCAACTTGACCTTAGAGAGAAAGAAGAACCAAGCTTGCATTAACAAAGAAATGCACCATGAACTTGCATTGAAATAAAATAGAAGGAACAAAAACTTGCACTTAGAAGGAAAACTTGCCTCTAAAAAGAAACAAGGAGGAAAGGGAACTTGCCTTAATGATGTTTGAACTAGGAAAAGAAGAAACACCAGTTGCAATCCCCCCACTTGAAGCTTTAATGGAGATTAACAATAGAGGAAGAAGAAAATAAGATGAAGGAGGAGATGAAGAAGAACAAGAAAAATAAGAAAAGGAGATGGTCATTCAGGAGAGTAGGGAAGAGAGAGAGCAAGAAAAGACAAGAAAAAAAAAGGAGGTATGAGGGAGGAATGGGTTGCCATTAGATCTCGAACCACCCCCTTAGCCTATTTCCACTTTGACCTTCTCTTTAAAACACACCCAATGCCTTCATTAAACCCATTTTGGACATTTGCCTCTTTTTCTTTTCTTTTCACCCAATAATACACACAAAATTATTTATATAAATATCCATTTATGAAAATCCCATTTTACCCTTTGCTTTATCACACTCAACATATAAGGTAAACCCTCTTTGGTCATTTCACCATTTCATTTTCATTTAATTAAAACACCTCATATTATGCACATGGGCTCAAGCCCAATTCAATAACCAACTCACTTTTAGGCCTACTATTTAAGACTTTTCAATTCATTGCTAAGGCCCATGTCTTGAATACTCAACATCTAAATCAATTCACTCATGGCCTCATTAATCACAATATTTCTAGCACTAAATTCTAGATGCTAATTTATCACACATAATAAATCATAGTTCAAATAAAACTCTAGACCCACTAACGGGTCGTTACATAACCATTCCTAACTCACTTATAAAATATTTAAATTTCTCTTTGTCTAGGTTTTTGTGAATATGTCGGTAATTTGATGGTTAGTATCAACAAATTCTAATTGAATGTCTCCTTTTTGAACATGATCTCAGATAAAGTGGTGTTTCACTTCAATATGTTTAGTCCTAGCATGAAAAACAAGATTTTTGGTTAAGGTTATTGAACTTTTGTTATCATACCTTATTGGAATACTTTGAAATTTTATACCATAGTCTTCTAATTGATGCTTCATCCATAGAATTTGAGCACAACAACTTTTAGTTGCAACATATTCAGCTTCAATAGAAGAGAGTGCGACGGTGTTTTGTTTTCTGCTAGACCATGATACTAGAGAATTTCTTAAAAATTAGCATGAGCCACTAGTACTCTTTCTATCAATTTTGCAACCATCATAGTCCATATCTGTATATGCTTCAAGATCAGACTTATTTGATTTTGGACAAAATAATTCTAGATTTGGTGATACCTTAAGATACCTAAAAATTCTTTTAGCGGCCTTAAGGTGGGATTCTTTAGGATTGGATTGAAATCTGGCACATAGGCAGACACTAAACATAATGTCAAGCCTACTAGCTATCAAGTATAATAGTGATCCAATCATGCTTCAATATAATTTTTTATCCACACTTTAGCCTATTTCATCTTTGTTTAAACTCAATGAACTACTCATAGGTGTTGCCAAAGGTTTACACTCTTGAATATTGAATTTTTTAAGATCTTTAATGTATTTTTGTTGAGATATGAAGATCCCATCTTCTTCTTGTCTAATTTGCAATCCAAGAAAATACTTTAATTTCTCCCATCATACTCATTTTAAACTCTCCTTGCATAAGATTAGCAAATTTATTACATAGGGATATATTTGTTGAACAAAATATAATATCTTCTACCTAAATTTGAACTAATACGATATCCTTGGCATGAGATTTGATGAACAATGTTGTGTCTATTTGTGCTCTCGTGAATCCTTTTTCTAAAAGGAATTTTCCAAGTCTTTCATACCATGCTCTAGGTGCTTGTTTAAGACCATATAAAGACTTTGTAAGTTTAAAAACATGGTCTTCAAACTTTGAATCTTCAAACCTAGGAGGTTGTTTTACATACCCATTTAAGAATGCGCTTTTAACATCCATTTGATAAAGTTTAAAATTTTTATGGCATGCAAATTCCAATAACATTCTTATAGCTTCTAGGCTAGCAACCGGGGCATAGGTTTCATCATAATATATTCCCTCTTCTTGACTATGTCCTTGAGCTACTAATCTTATCTTGTTTCTTATGACAATTCTATTTTCATCCATTTTGTTCCTAAACACCCATTTGGTTCCTATTATAGGGTGATCATTTGGCCTTGGAACTAACTTCCATACTCCATTTCTTTCAAATTGAATCAACTTTTCTTGCATTGGCATAATCCAAGATTCATCATTTAGAGTTTCCTTAATATTTTTGGGTTCGATTTGAGATAGAAAAGCAGCATATTGACATTCATTTCTAACGGAAGATCTAGCTAGAATTCCTTTAGATGGATTTCCTATTATCTCATTTTCTTTAACATAATTTCTTTCTCTTGGAAAGGATGGTTCTTTTTCTTGATGCACATTTTCTTCATTAAATATGTCTTTTTCCTATTGACTTGATTCCTTTTGATCTATTGTAAGCTTTTCAAATTTTTGATCAAGTTCATTATCACCATCTTTTCTAGGTTTTGGAATTTCAATATTTGTGTCATCAACTATTACTTGAATTGTTTCTTCTACAATAAGTGTTCTTTTATTGAATACTCTATAACCTTTGCTTTGGGAAGAATACCCTAAGAAAATGATTTCATCACTTTTGGCATCAAACTTTCCTAAAGAATCTTTGTCATTGTTTAGAATGTAGCATGTGCTACAAAAAATATGAAAATATGTAATATTTAGTTTTCTACCTTTGTATAGTTCATAGGGGGTCTTCTTTAAGATAGCTCTTATTGAAACTCTATTTAAAATATGACATGTAGTGTTTACAGCTTTCGTTAAAAAATATTTTGGAAGATTTCTATCACAAAGTATTGTTCTTGCCATTTCTTGTAAAGATCTATTTTTCCTTTCCACTACCCCATTTTGTTGAGGAGTTATAGCACAAAAGAAATTATAATCTATACCATTTTCTTCACAAAAAAGATCTAAAAGATTCATTTTCAAATTCTCCCCCGTGATCACTTCTAATTTTTGAAATGCAAAAACCTTTTTTTTCTTTTTGAACTCTTTTACAGAATATTTCAAATGATTTGGAGGTTTCAACTTTTAATGCAAGAAAAATTATCCAAGTGAACCTAGAGTAGTCATCTACAATGACCAATGCATATTGTTTTCCTCCTTGGCCTAATGTCTCATTGGTACAAATAAATCTAGGCATAGGAGTGTCAATCGCCTAGATGTAGATACTTCATTTGTAGGCTCAAACGGCACACTAATTTGTTTACCTCTCATACAAGCACCACAAATGTAGTATATTTCATATTTTAGCTTAGGCAAACCATTAACAAGATCATGCTTGACTAGTTTGTGAATTAGGTTCATACTAGCATATCCTAGTCTATTGTGCCATAGCCAAGTATTTTGGGAAGTGTTAGATACTAGAAAATTTTCTAACCTACTATTGTAGATTCTAGAAAAGTAATGTACACATTCCCTATTCTATTTGCTTTTAACTTTATATCTTTTGATTTTAAACAAGTAACTACACAAGAATTTGCATTAAAGCATACTTTGAAATTCATATCACATAATTGACTAATATTAATTAAGTTGTGTTTCAGTCCATAAAAAAGATACACATTTTTTAGTACAAGATTTTCAAAAATAATTGAACCCATACCAATGATCTTACCTTGAGAGTTGTCACTATAGTGAACATTACCTCCTTCCTTGAAGATGACAATGTTGAGAAGCTTTTCATCTCCCGTCATGTGTCTTGAGCATCCATTATCAAGGAACCGCTTGATCCTTAAGTCATTTGCAACCAAAGCAGCTTCCAACAAGAACAATCCTTTTGGTTCCATTCATATTAGCATGTAGTTCACTCTTTGGTACCCAAATTTGTTTAAATTTATGAGGGTTGTTCCTTATGTGGCATTTGTTAATAGAATGTCCATTTCTTCCACAATAATAACATGAAATTCTACTTCTTGAGAAGTTTGATTTATGAAAATATTTCTTTGGGAAAAAATTTTGGTTTAATGCTTTTACAAAAATTGTTTCATTTTGATTAGCTTGACATGGATCAAACCCAATTCTTTATTTGTTTCCAAAGTTTCTTTGTGCGCTCAAAATCATTTCTAGTTTCTTTTTGCCTTCCACTAGTTTTCCTAAAGATTCTTTCATGTCTTGATTTTCTTTAATGATATTCTTCTTTTCATTAGACAATACTTCTTTTTCATTTCTCAAGACATTAACTTCAATTTCTAGTGAATTCATCATCTTCTTAAAATCATTATTTTTTGCATTTATATTGTAATGACTCGTCTCCCTGAGCTCCCACTAGCATAGAAGATCTGTGAGAAGGTCGTCATGTAATGGTACAGAAACAAATTCAAATAAAATATCCACACTACACACATAAACGAAACCTGGCACAGCGGAAGCAAAACCAAAAAACACATGCGTGCATACATGGCCAACCACTACCATTGTTGTCACATGGTTTATATACTCACAAAGTCCATGCTGTTACAACTCAAAAGAAAAACAAAAGAAACCTCGACACTCCCAGAGACTCTAGACACCACAGGACTCGAATGATTGGGATTGCCCTATACACCGTACTACCCGATCAGCTTACACATTATCCTCGCTCATGAGATTGGCTCTTCCTCTACCTAGAATGATGATAAAACAAGGGTGAGTCACAAGACTCAACAAGTATAACAAAAACCAAGGCTAGTATAGCTGAAAGTATAACCCCAAACCACCCACAAGTCGCATGCATAACAAACAACAACATGTTAAGACCATGAAACGCAAATCATGAATAAACGGCATAATTAAATATGCATTTAATGGTCCTTAGGGCCCACACAAAAGCCACTGACACCCAAGTCCCTAACAAACTTGTCATTGCCTTGAACAGGCAAGCATAAATACTCTGTGCTCCAGCACTGAATCCCAAGCTTCCCCGGGTCGGTCCTCCTGCCTGTGAATTATGCGTGCAGAACCTTATACCACATCAAGTCTTCCCTCGGGACCCTTCCCAAGCTATTCTAAAAACAAAGCTGAAGCTCCCCTGGGTTGGTACTCTCATCACCCGACCCAATACGATCCTCTCGTCCGGTGTAAATGTAATAATAGCAATAATAATAACTGCGCGCAATGGAACCATGTAATGCACAAATAAGAATGCAATGGCTTAGTAAGCACCAACGTGATACATCGGCCCCCATAAGCCGGGCATCAGGCCATGCTTCACCCACATAGGAATACACACTCAATGTAATGCTCGTGCATACAAGATGCACCCTAGACACCCTAAAATGCCCGTGCTCAAGTTCTCAAAGGATATGGTCCCCCATTGATGCAATTCCCAAATCCCGACACACACTGTCAACATCAAACTATAATTAAATAGATATTAAATTCACATACAAGAGACCCAAGATCCACAACTGTCACATAAGCACCCATCTAGAACCTAACCCAACCAGGTGCAGCAGCATTCTTAAGGAAGTGGGGCAACACATAGCCCCATAACGGTTGGAGTTGAATATCGCAAAGGATCTCATATTTAGCTTAAAACCACAGTCAACAGACTCATCAATAACACATAAGTCATAAAATGGTTGTCATGCATATTTACATAATTAATGCATGAAATCAAAACATGGTAAGGGAGGGATTATACTACGCAAAATGGCAAGAACTTGCATAGGAATCGAAGAGCATGAAGAAAAGGTTAGGAACTTGCAATAACAAGGAATAGAGAATGGAACTTGATTTAATTTCCTTTGATGTTTGTTGGAAAATTAATCCATTGAAAGCTAGCTCACTGTCTAGCAAATCACGGCCAAAAGAAAAGAGTAAAACAGAACTTCCAACTGCAACTACGAAAAACCACTAAAGAAGCTTACATCAAAACAAGGTAAGAAAGGGAAATGAAAGAATAAAAGCAACGCTAGTACCTCCAGCTGGCTGCCAAGAAGAGAAGTAAAAACAGAGGACTTGTGGCTTTAACCTGCTGCTAGGAGGATCCATCAAGAAGGTCACCTAATCAGCAAGGAAGAAGAATGGAAGAATGAACGGCGAAGGCTTCTCCCCTTTTCCCTCCTTTTATATATTCACACTTAAAAATTTATATGCACATTAAGTCTCTGTCGCCTCCCTCTCAATTCTCTTTAATAATATATTACACTAACAACATAATATATATGTTGATTTAACATGATAATATATAACACAATATGCTTATATATATTCCCAGTTTAAGCAACAAATAGAAGAGAGTAAAATAAAGGTGAGGATGAAGACCCCTTGCGCGACTCTTTTGCCAACTTCTCAAATCTTCCGATTTCCTTATTAGTTTATTATGTAAATACATATTAATAAAATCTATTATATGTATATTATATATTATATTTGTGCATGTTATAATTGTGACCCAAAATTTAAATTTGACTAAAATTGAGATTCCTAATTTAACCGTGATTATGATTTTGAATTTGACTTTGATTATGATGTTGTCAAATTTGATTTTATGTGAGATTTATCTCATCTGAAGGAATATTCTCATACATCATCTTCTGATTAGGATATGATTTTTTATGTTCATCTATAAATGATTTTAGGTCTATAAATAGGTGTCCAATATTTTGAAATTAGTTGCAGTTATATCACTTTTGTATTACCAATTTTTGGTTAGTGATATTTTGTGCTTTCTGCCTGTGGTTTTTTCCAGTTTGGATTTTTCATGTTAAATTATGTGTTGATGTGTGATTGATTGGTTTGTTATCTATCCAATTTGTAACAAAGTGGTATCAAAGCTGTTGGATCAAACCATCAACGTTTGGTAGATTTCAACCATTGGATCTAGGCCGGACCTTCCATGAGGCCCATGAGGCGGTTGTCTCAGGGCCCATGGATATTTAATTATTTGGGGGCCCATAAATCTCCTCCTCTATAAGCGCCAATAGTCCACTACCCAGGTAATCCAGTCACCCACCCCATCCCCCTCTGCAAATGGGCTTCGCCCCTACCCTAACCCTTCTCCCTCTCTCACTCTCGCTCGCTTTTGTTCGTTGCCTCTCTCTCGCTCTCCGTTACTCCATCGCTCGTGCCCTCGCCCTCGCCATCGTTGGCTCACCCCTTGGTTGCTCACAGCTCACCCTCATTCTAGCCTCTTGCTACTCTGTCGCTCACTGCCTCTCTCTCGCTCTTTGTCGCTCGTGGTCTTGCCTTCGCCCTCACCGTCGCTAGCTCACCCCTCGGTTGCTTGCAGTTCACCCTAGCTCTTAGCTCTCGCTGCTCCGTCGCTCACTACCTCTCTCACTCACTCCGTCACTCGCCCTCGCTGATGGTGGCTCGCTCTTGCCTCTTTCTCCGTCGTTGGTTGCTCACTAACTCTCTTATCTTTGGATTGTTGCTGATTGATTTAGATTTTCTTCTCAGAGGCTTTGATTCCATGATTTGAATGTACTTTACGATTCGGGGCCCATTTTTGTATTTCGCCTCAGGGCCCCAAAATCTCAGGTACGACATTACATTGGATCTGCATCATCTTTCAGCCAAAACATAGGTTGCCCAACTGTTGCCGCCATCATTCAGCCATTGCCACCGTCAACCACACTACCTCCACCACCGTTCGCGCATCCCTCTTTCTTCGTTTGGCCCTCATCTCCATTGATTTTAGTTTATAGAGCCTTAGCCACCACTGTTTGACCATTAGCCTTTGTTGCTGCTCCGATTACCCTACCCAGATCTAGTATTCTGGTTTGTTTTCTATTGGGATTATGTTTATCAATTGCTTGGCATTATTTGGGGTTATTTGATCTTTGTATTGGCTACCTTGAAGTATGATATTCCATTATTGGATCGAAATATCTTGATTCTCACAATTGCAAGTTAAGATGCGTGCAATTTTGGACTAATTTATTTAGATGAAAGTGAAGTTATCAAGAGGATTTATATGGATAAATGCGAAGTTATTATGATCAACAAAGATATGTTGAGACTGATCTCTGGCTATACTTTAAGTGCGGCTGAAGATATCCACTACAATGAACTTTGTGTGGATTTAGGTGGTATTTCCTGTGGTGTAATTTTGGTTTGTATTTATCAAGAGATTAATTATCTGTAATTTTGTTAGAATAAAAATTTTTGCATAATTCCATATTTGAATTTCGTGTTAAGATGGAGCTTGTTATAATTGTGATCCGGAATTCAAATTTGATTAAAATTGGGACTCCTAATTTGACCGTGATTATGATTTTGAATTTGACTGTAATTATGATGTTGTCAAATTCAATTTTATGTCAGATTTATCTCATCTGAAGGAATATCCTCATACATCATCTTCTTATCAGAATATGATTTTTTGTATTCATTTATAAATGATTTTAAGTCTATAAATAGGTATTCAATGTTTCGAAATTAATTGCAGGTATATCACTTTTGTATTACCAATTTTTGATTAATAATATTTTGTTCTTTCTATCCGTGATTTTTCTCGATTTGAATTTTTCACATTAAATTTTATGTTCATATATAATTAATTAATTTAATTATTAATTTATTATCGATCCGACTTCGTACCAATACACCACACCTATTCAAAATGAATAGCACGTGATGTGGAGGAAAAGACCCACCTGTGGAGAGATTCTACCAACTTCCACATTCTTCCAATATCCTATATTATATATATATATATATCCCCTATATCCTTACATGCTCGGCAGTGATTAATAAACTTCCTATTCCTTCTTATATTATATATTATGTATATACATGTACATGTATATATTATATATATTATTATTTTTTTAATAATATCTATTATCTTATTTATTATTACTTCTCATCCATAAGTACAACATATCATATAGTATAAAAATAGTTTATGCCCCCAAATTGGAAGGGAGAAGACGCCCGGAAATGCTGCCCATTACCGACCACCTATAAAATATAGTAATGCCTTAATGTTATAATATATTTTCAAGTTATGTAATGCATATATATATATATATTCAAGTGCACCTCGCAACTCGATAGCCCTTTATTTTAAATTACGCGTTATCACTTGTGCCCCTGCCAAATCCGCCCCAAGGTCATTTATTCTATTTCCATTAGTTTCTCCTAACTTTCATTAAATTATTCAAATTCACAAGATTTCAATAAATCATAAATTACTTCAAATACCAGAATTAGTAATTATTATTTATTTACAAAATTTCACGATGTTACTTATATGTTCATATTCACTCATCAATTCATTAAAAGCTTTGTGTAATTCCTCAAGAGAAAAAGTTAAAATTAAAGTGAAGGATGAGATGATACATCTTCTTCGAAATTTGCCATGAGACATATATGTTGACCACCTCATTATCTTGTGATTCATCATTTGAAGATAATTCTTCTTCACTCCAACCTGCTAAGACCTTGTTTTTCTTCTTTTCTTTCCAATCCTTCTTTTTCAAAAATGGGCATTCGGTTCTTAGATGACCTAAGTTCTTACACTCAAAACATCAAACTTCATTAGAAACGTTAGCTTCTTTTTGGTCTTTATCTTTTCTAAAAAAATTTCTATGATTGAATCTACCATTTTTCATGAATTTACTAAATCTTCTAGCTAACATAACAAAATCATCTTCATCACTATCTTCTGATTCTTTATTATCATTTCAACCTTAAATGCCACATTCTTTTTTTCTTTTTTTTTATTCTTCAACACCATTCATCTTCATCATTATTTCTTGAGTTATTAAAGATCCTAGAAAGTTTTCAAATGGAAGATTACTCAGATCCTTGGCTTCGGTTATGGTAGTAACCTTAGGATCCCAAGACCTAGGTAGGCTTCTTAATATTTTTTTAACTTTCTCACCATTTGTATTAGTTTTTCCTAGAGATTCTAATGTGGAGACAATATCATTGAACCTAGTGTACATGTCTTTGATAGATTCATTCTCTTTCATGAAAATAACTCATAATCATGAACAAGTAAATTGATTTTTATTTCTTTTACCTTATTTGTACCTTTGTGGGTTACCTTTAGTTTGTCCCATATCTCTTTGGTGGTCTTGCAAGTTGATATGAGGTTAAACTCTTCCAGGCAAAGAGCACAAATTAATGTGTTTATTGCCTTGGCATTAATCTCCATGTTCCTTCTTTCTTCTGCTGTCTAGGTTTTTATTTTTTCCATATCCAAGAGTTTGATTCCTTTATGAGTTACTTGCATCAAGATAAAGTCCTACACAAGATAAATTTGCATTTTAATTTTTCAATAATTGTAGTTAGTACCATCAAAATAAGGAGGACGAGTGGTGCATTGTGTGGCACCCGGCCCACCGTAACCCAAGGTTACAACTATAGCCTATCTTGAAGGTCGGTTATGCCCTACCAACAAAAGAAATAATATAATATGGGTGCCCTAAGGGGGGACCAGGCTTTTCTGCCTTCGTCTGTTGAGAACTCAAGTCCAAAAAAGTACACAGGCAGCGAAAAGCACTCGAGTCTCATACCCAACCAGGCCTTAGGATAAAATCCAATTTCCCACAATTAAAATAATTTCTAACAAACACACGTAATATTCCACTAACATGAGTCTTAACTGTCTCCAGCAAGTTTAATACAAATAGATAAATTACATAAATAAACATGGACACGATCCAAATTCTCTAACAGTTTACAATCCTCATCAACCGGTGATTCATCCACTAGTGTCGCTTTCCCCTTCCTAGACCCCAAGGCCTCTGCATGGTTAGTGAGAAAAAATGGGGTGAGTCTTGAGACTCAGTAAAGGCGATATGTAATGCAGTAAATTTGAGCTCATCCCAAACATAAAAAAGAATGTGAAGTAAATCACGCATATAGGCCTGTTCACCGCACCCTAAAGGATTTTGGTGGCCCCAAGTGGTTTCTTCTAGGACCTCATCTCGAGACTCACATAGTCAGAAATCCACAGCCTCATGCCCAGGCGCACTCTCCTGTCCTCATATGCAAGTCATGACGGAATAATTTACACACAAAACATATTAAACCCTTATCGAATTTACATTTATTGCTTTTCTTGCAGAATTTCTTTGAACTACAAAAATTACCAATGTCGTGTCCCAAAATCCCCTAACCAAAATCATTATAAAATGATATAATAAGGCTTGAGAATGATTTCAATAAATACTGCCAAATTAATTTTAGATATATCTCACTTACGTATTTTTCTTCTTATAGAGGGGTGAAATTTGGCTACCAAATGGCTTTAAATAGGTGGGGAAATGGAGAAGCTTGGTGGCCAAGGCCAAGGAGCTTCCCAATGGGCGCCATGGCGTCACCCAATAGTTGCGCATGGCTATCGCGTGGCCTCCCCAAAAAGGCGTTGTTTTGACTCCTTGTGGATTATTCCAACCTTCTTAAAGTGATTCTCTCCTTTGCTGAAAATAAATTCCAACATTTTCCTCACAAGACTTGAACCCAAGACCTCTTACTATACCTTTGCACGCCCAACCGCTAGGCCACTAGCTTCCTTGTTAACCTTAACAAATTAATTTTTATACCAACTTCAATTTATATTTTAAACCCAGAAATTCCATAATCTTTTTCCCAATTACCTTCTATTTAGAAACACAATAAATTAAATTTTTTTCCATTAAATTCCTCAAGTTTGCAAATCATTAAAAAATCATAAACAAATTATTTTTCATAAATCACCTCTTAATTCAACCACGATGATCCTCCTTAATTGTCCCAATCAAAGTTCTCAATCCCACGGGTTGCCAATTAATCACCGAGGGATCATTTCAATCACAAGATTAAATTTTTATTCTTCTCCAAAATACTGGGATGTTACAGTCTTTCCTCATAAAATTCCGTCCTTGAAATTTTCAATTGTCTGGGCATACTATACACAAGTCTTTAATATCAACTATGTCTCCCAAATAAGTATGGGTATCTTTCCTACATTTCCTCTTCCAGCTCTCAGGTTGCTTCTCATTCCGAGTGTTAACTCCATTGCACTTTTACCATAGGAAGATTTCTATGTCTTAATTGACAATCTTGAAACTTTAACACTCGTACGGGTTGCACCTCAAAGGTCAAGTTAGTTTGGAGGTTAACTTCCTCAACGTGCACCTCAATGTTAGGATTGTATATGTGTTTCTGCAGTTGGGAAACATGGAATAAGTCATGCAGTCTGGCTAACGCTTTTGGTAGCTCCAAACGGTAAGCCACAGGTCCGACTTGGTTCTTGATTCGATATGGCCCTAAATACCGAGGTCCCAATTTACCTCTTAGTTGGTATCTAAAAGCTGGGCGCAATGGGGTAGCTTGAAGATATACCAAATCTTCTATAGCAAATTCCAAAGGTCAAGTATGGCAATCTTGGGTCGCTTTCATGTTCTTGTAGACCACTTCTATCAATTGCATTGCTTCTTCCACTAGGTCCATTTGAGCAAGCAGTTTCTCTCCCACTTCAAGCCATCATACTAGTGACTGACACCGTTGTCCATACAACACCTCATAGGGTGTCATTCCTACACTTTCTTGATAACTATTATTATAGGTAAACTCTGCCAAGCTCAAATATTCATCTAGTCTGCCTCCAAAATCCCGCACATATGTCCTGAGCATATCCTCTAGAATTTGATTAACCCACTCTGTCTGGCCATCTAACTAGGGATGACAAGTTATGCTAAAGTTCAACTGAGTTCCCAATTTTTCTTGCATAGCTTTCTAGAATTTGGACACAAATTGACCATCTCTATCTGACACGATACTTACTAGGACTCTATGCAGCATGACAATCTCTCGAATATAGAATCGGGCTAGTTGTTCAGCACCTATAGTACTTTTTACAGGCAATAAATGTTCTGACTTTGTTAATCGGTCTACGACTACCCAAATAGTATTGATTTTCTTTGGCATTAGAGATAAGCCCATGATAAAATCTATTGTTACATGTTTCCATTTCCATTTGGGAATCTCCAAAGGTTGCAAATTCCCTGATGGTTTCTAGCGTCAGCTTTTATTTGTTGGCAAGTATCACATTTCCTTACAAACTCAGCCATGCTTCTCTTCATCTCTGGCCACTAATATATTTCCCGAAGATCACGATACATCTTAGTGATTCCGGGATGCACTATGCATAGGGCATGATGTGCTTCACCTAGAATTTTTTGTTGTAGGCTACCATGGGCTGGCACATACACCCTTCCACTCATTAGAAGTATGCCATTACGATAGTCAAATTTAGGTTGCTTAGGTTGTCCATTCTCA
The DNA here is from genome assembly GCF_014633365.1 of Diospyros lotus. Classification (NCBI taxonomy): domain Eukaryota; kingdom Viridiplantae; phylum Streptophyta; class Magnoliopsida; order Ericales; family Ebenaceae; genus Diospyros; species Diospyros lotus. The sequence continues at coordinate 31,664,772 of NC_068346.1, forward strand.
TCCACCCACTTGCTCCAAATTCTTGGTTAAAGTCTATAGATGGGCGATCAAACAGGCTCTCGACAAATAGCTTTTCCAACTCAATGCATCTGCAACCACATCCGCCTGCCTTGGACAATACTAAATGGTACAGTCATAATCTTTTAAGAGTTCCATCCATCGATGTTGACGAAGGTTCAAATCCCGTTGAGTGAAAATGTACTTTAAACTTTGATGATCTACATATATAGTGAACTTTTCTCCATACAGATAATGTCGCCATAATTTCAAAGCATGCACTATAACTGTCAACTCCAAGTCATGCACTAGGTAAATCTTATCATAAGGGCACAATTGTCAAGATCCGTATGCAACTACCTTTCCATGCTGCATCAATATGCACCCAAGTCCTACACCTGAGGCATCTGTATACACCTCATACCCTTAGAGCCTATGGGTATAGCCAATATCGGTGTTGTTGTCAATCGATGCTTAAGCTCTTGAAAACTTCCTTCGCAAGGGTCAAAAGCCCCTTATCCATTTCCTTCAATTCTTCCTCAAACACTCGGATTCACGAGTTTAATTTTTTTGAAGCATTCAATCATCCTCTATTTATAGGCAACCCCGAGCCTCCAAACGCCCATAGCTGCTCAATTTGAAGTCTCCAAGGCTTCTACCTTCCTTAAATCAACCCAAACACGCCAACACCAGACCACAAAACATAGATGCAAAGCTTCAAAATTCTGACCAATATACGGCCAAAATTTTTGTAAAATCGGCCACCCTCGTGGCCAATGTCAGCCTAAGCCTACTCCTCGGGCCTTCCCGACCACTTTCCCTGAATCCCACATAGCCAAAAGCGGCAATCGACAACCAAAAAGGTGGCTAGTAGGCCATGGCAATGTTCTCACTACAAGTTTGTAAAATTACACTTTGACCGTAGCCTCTTCCCATTTTTCACTTTGGCCCTTTCCTTGAAGCCCCTGAGCTTCCCAATAATTTCATTATGACCCACAAGTTCTAAACCTTTCATTTCATCCCCGAAGATTCTGGAATAACGTCCATTCGACCTCTCTTGAAAAAAATTAAGAAATTGCACTTAGGCCCGAATGTGTGTTTTGAGCGTAAACCCTTTTGCATCCTCCTGAAACCACTTAAGGGTTATTCCTTATGCAAAATATGAACCTCCTCAGGGTTCTGTTGACTTTTCAAAAGTCTCTAACGACAATTTGATTTTTCAGCTTGAAACACAACTGTACCAAAAATTGTCTCTAACCCGACTTCTTTTGATGCCATAAATTATGCCTCGATATGTTCGTCAATACCATATCATTTTCCTTAGATATCCCAGCTCCAGAGCACTCCCTATAGTCGATTCAATCACACATAACTGTGAGAAATTATACTAAAATCCTCAAAGCTTCTGAAAATTTCAATTTCACCCCAAGATAAATTACTCTTGATTCCTTCAAAAAATTTTGGGTATTACAAGCACAAAGGTAACACATCTCACCCATTAGCCCCTAGGGCAATCCATGTACTCTAACAATTAGTGGATGTCTTCCATCTAATACTCTACCACGCTTGGGTTAGCTTGAAGCTGCCTTTTGAATGTTAGGGGTCACAAATCCATAAATGCCTTCAGCTAACTAGCCGCCTCGGTATCCACTTTTTGGTCACAAGATGCTTATCTTTCTATACGATGGCTGTGGACCTCCTCGGAGTATTATGGCACCTTTGTTAAGGGCCTCCAAGTAGCACATCCTGATTAAGAAGTGTCTAACATAAGAGCCGTTCGTCATGTAACCAATGCCATTTGCACACCACAACTACCCATTGTTGAACACATGCTATCAAAGCACAACGACAAAGGTCCATTAATCTCAAAAGAAACCATAATCTATTTCATACAAACACACAAATTACAATTTATTGGCACACCATTAACTAGACTAGTACAACACATCAGACTAACAGTATCCCTATTATTTTCTATTTCACAACTGGTCTGACACCATCTTAACTAAGTAGTACTCCTATCATCCCCTACGACCCGAGACGTAGCCTCGTCAGCCAAATATGAGAGGTTCTTGTTGCTTCCCATACTGGAGCAGGATCTCACAAGCTTCTCATCTATGTGCTCTAGGCCCTATATCACGGCCTTGGATGGAAGCGTTGTGGGAAAGGCTCTTATTCCCATTGGATCATCAAGTGGCACACACAACTCCCAATCCTTAGCTTGCCACTCAATTGCACTGATAAAATTTCCATAATTGAATCTTAGATTCATGTCCCACATCAGACCCTCAGTGAGTTGTTTGCAAATGTCATTCATGTACTTTCTTACAAACATAACTTGTTTCTCCGATAATCCCCACAAATTTGCACGTATGGTGGTCCGGTACACTTGATTTACTGGACACATAAAGCTTATAATCCCCCCATCCTCATCCTGGCCATCACCTATCAGAGAGAACAATTCATGCTCCCACTAGTACCATTAGAGATCTACGATTGGGGTCACAAGATCTGGATTCAACATGCTAGGGCCTAACCCTTCAAAGTCCATGAGGGTAGTTTCTACATACAAAAGCAAGGGTTAGATTAATAATTAAAATAAATCTTGTTTCCCCACAAAGGACTACATTTGGGAACACACACATGTCACGTTGCTTGTTTATGTTAGGAACTCATTTCTTAAGCAAGCCCACATTACAAAACATGCCTATACTAGGGAAACATTTCATTCCTAGCTACGACCTACCTCATCCCAAGTATGCATTCACAATTTCATCACCCTCCTCTCAAAATCCTCAAATCCATTAACCCAAACAACATACTCAATCGATCGCAACCTTGCTCTGATACCATCGTTGTGACCCCCAACCCCACTCCTGAGTGCCACTATAACCCAAGGTTACAACTACAGCCTATCTCGAAGGTCAGTTATGCCCTACCAATAAAAGAAATAATATAATATGGGTGCCCTGTGAAGGGACCAAGTTTTGCCACCTTCATCTATTGAGAACTCGAGTCTAGAAAAGTACACAAGTAGCAGAAAGGCACTTGAGTCTCACACCCAACCAGGCCTTAGGACAAAATACAATTTCCCACAATTAAAATAATTTCTAACAAACACACATAATATTCCACTAACATGAGTCTTAATCGTCTCCAATAATTTTAATATAAACAAATAAATTACATAAATAAAACATTGACTTGATCCAAATTATTTCAAAGCCTGCAATCCTTACCAACTGGCGGTTCATCCACTAGTGTTGCTTTCCCCTTCCTAGACCCCGAGCCCTCTGCATGGTTAGTGGGAAAAAAAGAGGTGAGTCCTGAGACTCAGTAAAGGCAATATGTAATATAGTAAATTTGAGCTCATGCCAAACATAGAAAAAAAATATGAAGTAAATCATGCACTCAGGCCTATCTACTACACCCTAAAGGATTTTTGTGGCCTCAAGTGGTTTCTTCTAGAACCCCATCTTAAGACTCACACAGTCAAAAATCCACAGCCTCTTGCCAAGGCTTTCCCCCGTTCTCATATGCAAGTCATGACGGAATAATTTACACAAAAAAACATATTAAACCCTTATCGAATTTACATTTATCGCTTTTCTTGCAAAATTTCTTTGAACTACCAAAATTATCGATGTTGCATCCTAAAATCCTCTTTCCAAAATATCATAAAATGATATAATAAGTGTAACGTCCCATAATTTTGGAGATGAATAATAAGTATTAATTCTGGTATTTGAGGTATTTATGGATTATTTGAGAATTTTAAAGGAAATATTAATTTATGTCATTTTGGGAAAGTGGACGATTAAGCCAATTAATTATTTTATTGGGGGTATTTATGGAAATAATAAAAGAATGAAATAAATTAAATTGGGGGATTTCTGAAAATTTCGAGGTGGAAGTGAAATAAGCGAAAACTGTAATTCGGGGTGAAAGTGGAGTTTCTAGAAAATTGGGGGTTGAAGTGTGAATTTGGGAATTGGCTGTGGGGTTTCTTTATAATTAATAAGGGGCGTTTATATACTGAGGGAGCAACCAGCCCAGCTGGTCGCGTGCGCGTGGGTGATGGCGGTGGACGCAGGATCAAGCCGAGGCTTGCACACGCGCTGGGGGAGAAAATGTTGATTTTTATCAGCAAAGGGCCCCCTGTGACATCATTTCGGGGGAGGAGGGGGTGGTCGTGCCACGTGGCGGCCTCTAGACAACCCATTTGCCTTGCTCCCCAAGTTGTTTCATTTTTAAGCCAATCTTGGCCATTTTAGAAGCCCAAAATTGGGCAGAATGCAAGAGAAAAATAGGAAGAAGAGGGAGCACGGAAGGCAGCGAAAGAAGGGAGGAAATGGGAAAAATATGAAGGGGATGAGGGTTATTCGGTGTCCAAAATACGTAGGTAAATGGGTAAAAATTAGTAAAGGTATTGTATATTTAAATTATGGATTTGTCACGGATAGATTATATATATTTTCCACAGTTAGATTTAATTAATTGGAGTCGCAATCTTGTTATTTCATGTAGAACGTTTTACTTCACATCGGGAGCGCATAAAAGGCGAGAATCGGCTAAGTAAAAGCAAGCTCCTGACCCTCTCCTCATGCTCTTAATTTCCTGCGAAAGTCTATGTAGTTTCTCATACTTTATTCCGTCCCTCACCATGACTCAATTCCATGCATTAATGATAATAATCAGCATGGCAACCTCCCTATGACTTATATTTTACTAATGGGTTTATTGTTAAGGGAATGAGTTAACAGTGATGTCTTGGTGTCTTTCATTGTGTCCGTCACGGGGCCTTGTATCACTCTACTTCCTTTGGGAATGATGCCAAACCCGATGGGGCTAGGTTCTTAGAAGAGTTGATTGTGGTTTAATGGGGCTATGTTAAGAGTCTTAATGAGAAAAGTGTGATGATTGGTATAATGTGTACTAAGACAGTTTTCTATGTTTGAGAATAGGTGAGAATGAGAATGGTATCACGATTTTTATGTGGCTATGTACATGAGGAATTATGGAGAATTGTTATGTTATGCTAAATCTATAAGATATAAAGTTAATGGTGTCTATGTGTGTCTAAGGGTATGGGGTATAAAGCCACTGACTGTCGACCGTGGGTCATGGCAGCCGATGGCTGGATGTATGGGCGTCAGTCATCAACTACTATGATAAGTGCTAGACAGGACAAAAGAGCTAGTACTGCTAGATTCCTGCCTTGGCTTATGCATATCATGATGTGTGTGAAGCATGGGGTTTGGGGTTGCATTCATTGGCGGGACATGCTTTGTGTGTGGTGAGATGTGTGAGCATTTGCATGACCCGGTTAGTCTAAGAGCCAACCTGGATACCCTAGGTGAGCCGGTGCATTTAAAGCATTTCGCATGTATGTATTCCTATGTGAGCATAGCATGGCCTGATGCTTGGTTTATGGGGGCCTTGTCATCACGTTTATACTGCAAAATCCAATGCATTTCCTATTTATTGCATTGCATGGTGAGAATGTATTGTTTCAAGTGATGAGTATGGGTGATGGGTGGCACCTACCACGGAGCATATGCCGTGGAAATGGCCCACAACAGCAGTAGGTTATGATGATGTGTTATGTTAGGGTTGATGACTCGTGGGGATTGATTTGGTGTATACTCCACAAGTGTTAGGTTAGGGTTGATGACTCATGGAGAATGATCTAGTGTATACTCCACGAGTGTCCTTAGAGACCTCGAGGAATGATCTGGTGTATACCTCAGGAGTCTATGGTAGCCTATATTGGGCTGCAACAGGTTTGTATTCTAGACTTGGGTGCCAATGTGTGGCTTATATGGGCCCCAAGGACCCTTTATGTGTAGTTGATTTTATATTATGCATTTAGAGCTAAGGCACGTATTGATCATGACATGGTGTGTTGTTGCATTGATCATGACCCTTTATGTGTTGTTGAGTCTCGTGACTCACTTGTTCTTTCCATCATTCCAAGTAAGAGATTCACCTAAGCTGGCAGGTTCGTTCAGCGGGGTTGGGTCCAGATCGTTCGGTCACGGTAGCAAGTGCAGAGTTCTCCTGAAAGGAAATCTTGGGTGTCGTTGTGTTCTGTCAGGTTAATGCTTGTATGTTACTAGGGTTGGTGTATGTTATGTAATCCCAGGTGGGCTCATGTTATGGTTAGTTATGTAAAGACAGTTATTAAATATTATGTGATAAAAAGTTATTGTTGTAATAAGGGTTGTGTATGAGTGTTAGTTGGTGTTATTGTTCGATATCATTCAAATAAGAACCCTCTCACGAATCCTCTTTGTGCACGGGGGCTCCGGGACGTGGGCCGTTACAATAAGACTTGAGAATAATTTCAATAAATACTACCGAATTAATTTTAGATATATCTCACTTACATATTTTTCCTTTACACGTATAAACTAGCAGAGTTTTTGTAATTTTTCTTCTTACAGAGGGGTGAAATTTGGCTGTCAAATGACCTTAAATAGGTGGGGAAATGGAGAAGCTTAGCGGCCATGGCCAGGGGGCTTCCTAGCATGTGCCACCTGGCGGCACCCAACTGCACATGGCTGCCTCGTGGCCTCCCCAAAACAGTATCGTTTTGACGTCTTATGGCTGGAATAATTCCAGCCTTTTTCTCCCCTACTAGCGCACGCCTTGGCTCGAACCCGCATCACTCAGTTGCCCCTTGTGCGGTATCGCCTGAGCTATAAGCTCCCTCAAAATTATATATGCGCATTTTAATCTTAAGGTGATTTTATCTCCTTTGCTGAAAATAAAATCCAACATTTTCCTCACAAGAATCAAACCTAAGACCTCTCGTTATACCTTTGCACACACAACCGCTAGGCCACTAGCTTCCTTGTTGCATAACCTTAACAAATTAATTTTTATACCAACTTCAATTTATATTTTAAACCAAAGAAATTGCATAATCTTTTTCCCAGTTCCCTTCTATTTAGAAACACAATAGATTAAATATTTTTCCATTAAATTCCTCAAGTCCGCAAATCATTAATAAATCATAAACATATTATTTTTCATAAATCACCTCTTAATTCAACCATGATGATCCTTCTTAATTGTCCCAATCAAAGCTCTCGATCCTATGGGTTGCCAAATAATCACCAAGGGATCATTTCAATCACAAGATTAAATTTTTATTCTTCTCTAAAATACCAGGATGTTACACTTTGACCCTCGGATTGTGAAGTACTAGCAATGTGTGCCATATGTGGATCTTTTATCTTAGGTTGTTAGACCTTGAAAAATAGTCAAAACCTTGCTCTAATACCAATTGATATAATGGCACCAAAACCCAAGAGGGTGGTGAACTAGGTAATTTAAAAATTTGATGAAGACTTGAAATTTTTTTAATGAAAAATAAGGATTTAGTGAAAGAGATAATTTAAGAAATGCGTAGAGCAATAAATAAAATAAAAAGAACAAGCAAACAAGGGGCACAATGATATATAGTGGTTCGCCTTAACTAAGCCTAATCCACTACCTTAGTTTCTCACTAAGGATTTTGAGAACCAATTCATTATAAAACCACCTATCACTCTGGATAGACCTTCTAGCACCAAGTTAGGAATTACAACCTCTTTCTTGAACAAGCAATCCCTCCAGTAATATAGACTAGGTAAAAATGTATACAAGAAATTTAAATGAATTTCTAAGAGTATATCCTCTTAGTTACAAGTTCTCTCAATAAAAATACAAGGCTTGAAAAGAATAAAGCATTAATGAATATACAAGCCTTACTAGGTAGAAGATTGTTCCTTACACTCCCCCCCGCCCCCAACAAAATGGGGTGGCAAAAAGAATGAATAGGACTCTACTTGATAAGGTGAGATGCATGATGATTAGTTCTGGCATACCTAAATTTCTTTGGGGTGAAGTTGTCATAACTACATGTTATCTGATAAATTTAACCCCATCTTCTACATTGAATGGTGACACTCTGCATGAAAAATGGCATGGTAAATGTGTTGACTATTCTATTCTCAAAACCTTTGGTTGTGCTGCTTTCACTTATCAAAATGAGGGAAAACTAGAATCCAAAGTGAGAAAATGTGTTTTTCTTGGTTACCCAGAGGAAGTCAAGGGTTATAGACTTTGGGATAAAAGCCAAAAGGGGGTGAGAATTATTATGAGTAGGGATATCACATTTAATGAGTCAGAAATGCCTTGTTTAAAATCAGAGAGTGAAAAACAACAAGAAAATGAGAGTGAGAAATCCCAAAAAGAGCCAAGTAGATTGAGTATCCACATTCCCACCACCTCAAGTGATGTGGAGAGTCAAAGCCAACATGTATTAGATGAGGAGAGAAAGGAAGTAGTAGAAGATTACTCTATTGACCAACCATCATTTTCTGATTACCAGTTAGCTCGACATAGAGAAGGAGACCTTGTAGGTTACTTTAAAGGTTAGAATCAGATTTTGACCTAGTGTATGCTAGTTATGAAGAACTAGCTAATAAGGAGCCAAACACTAATAAGGATGCCATTAAAAGTGAATACTCTAAAGAGTGGGTAGAAGCAATGAAAGAGGATATGAGTTCTCTCTCTAAAAATCAAATTTGGGAGTTAGTACCTAAACCTAAAGACAAGTTCATTGTAGGCTATAAATGGATTTATAAGGTTAAGAAGGGTACGAGTAAGAGTGAACCTGTAAAATTTAAGGCTAGATTAGTATCCAAGGGGTTTACACAGAAAGAGGGGCTTGACTATAATGAAATCTTTTCTTTTGTTGTTAAGTATACTACTATGCATGTCATGCTTGCCTTGGTTGCATATTTTAACCGGGAAGTTGAACAACTTAATGTGAAAACTACTTTTTTGCATGGTGATCTGGATGAAAAGATTTATATGTCTCAACCTAAAGGTTTTGAAGATAAAAGGAAACCTAACTTCATGTGCTTGTTGAAAAATCTTTGTATGGTTTGAAACAATCTCTTAGACAATGGTACAAACGTTTTGATTCTTTTGTGCATTCAATTGCTTTCAAAAGAAATGAATTTGATCATTACTTATATTTCCAACGTCATAATAACGACTGTGTGTTTCTCTTATTATATATTGATGATATGCTCTTGATTGTCCCTAACGTGAAGATGATTAATGGCATAAAAACTGCTTTAAGTAGTGAATTTGATATGAAAGACCTAGAAATTGCTAGAAAAATCTTAAGCATGGAAATTGAAAGAGATATACCAAATTCATTATTGTTTTTGCATCAATCATCTTATGTGCTAAAGGTTTTGAAAAGATTTAGCATGCATGATTACAAACCTGTTTCGTTACCACTTGCAAATCATTTTATTATGTCTAAAGATCAATCTCCTGCTAATGAAGAAGAAGAGGAATATATGAGTAACAGAATTTCATATTCTAATACTATTGGATCCGTGATGTACTTAATGGTTTGTACTAAACTAGACCTAGCTCATGCTATGCACTCTCAGCAGGTTTATAACAAATCCAGGTCCCAAACATTGGGAAGCCTTGAAATGGCTGCTTAAATATCTGAGGGGTACTTATAATGTTGGCTTAGTCTATAAACATTATATTGATAGTGTGAAACTTAAGGGTTTTACTGATTTTGATTATGCAGGTGATACAGATAATAGGAAATCTACATCTTCCTATGTGTTCACTTTGTGTGATTCTTGCATTAGTTGGAAGTCTCAACTCCAACATATTATTACTCTCTTTACCACCAAATCTAAATATATTGCTTCCACGGAAGCTATCAAAGAAGCTTTATGGTTTAAAGGTTTACTTAATGAACTATGTGTTTTAAGTGAAAATGTGATTGTTTATTTAAATAGTCAATCAGCAATACATTTGTGTAAGAACCTTGTTTTTCATGAACGCACTAAGCACATTGATGTTAGACTTCACTTTATTCGTGATATTGTGTCTCATGATAATATTAGACTTAAGAAAGTTCTCTCATATTATAACCCTTCAGATATGGGAACTAAGGTGCTCTTATTGGTAAAATTTAGAAGTTGTCTTGCTTTTCTAAATATTGGTAACGGTATGTAAAATCTTCCATTTACTTGGTATGTTATTTTTTTTATCGTCAATTATATGCGTATGCCTGTGTGTGCCAGTCTTATTAGGAATCAAGGTAGAGATTTGTTGGGTTTGTGTTTCCTAATAAGCCTAAGGCAATGATGATTATATCAGGTGCGTCTAAACTTCATAAGCTTCAGCCCGTGATTGAAGCAACAACCAAGTCCAAACACCACTTATTGGCAGCCTAGTTTAGAAGTCTAGCCATAAGCTCATTAACCAATTCTTTGGAGGAAAAATAGGCACAAGCCCATTTGCTCAAGAATTGAAAGCCCAACCTTTCCTTACCTTAGCTATCCCTATATATATGTTATGAGGGCTCTCCCTTTCTCTCATTAAGCATGGTTCCGAAACCCTAGTCCATCTTTGCTGTGTGCGACGACTTTTGATTTTTTTCCCTCTTATTCTGGCCAATCTGATTAAAGCTCTGTGCTTTGCATCCTTGATCAATTCTCAACCTTCTATTTGTTCACCTCTTTTACTCGTATTCTTTGAACCCCTATATATTAGTGATATTGCTGCTCCTTTGTGGACTCTGCTGTGTGTAGGGGAATAGGTTTGGAAAGAGGTCATTTTGGGGGGTTGGGCTTGTTCGAAGCTTGGTGGTCCTATTCTTGGTGTTGCCTAAGTGGTGTTTTGGATACCCAGATCTAAGCCTTGAATGCTTCATTATTACAGCCATTGGTGGCCGAAACAAAGAGTTCTTTGTGTTCTTTGTATTTTTGGTATTCTGGTTATGTTCCATGTACTAACCCTTCTTTTATAGGTATTTCCGCTCACACTTCTCTTGTATCATTTTCCTCTTTACTTTTTGTAAGCTTCCTATGGTTTTGCCTAATCCCTAAAAGGCAAGAGGTTTCACATAATCCTTAAAAAGACAATGGTTACGCCTCATCCTTTTAAAAGGCAAGGTTTTTGTTAAGGCTAGAAAACTATTGTAAAGTGGTTATAGCCGATCCCAATTAAAAAGTTATTTAGTGAGTTGCTTGAAATCCTTGGTGAGGAACCAATGTAGTGGAGTAGGCTGCGTGAGTATAACCATTATAAAATATGTGTGCTACATTATTTATTTCTACCTTTCATTTCAACAAGCTAAGTTTTTATTTCCAACATTCTAAGTTTGTAGTCACAGCTATACAATTTTATCTTGTAAAGCTCATTTTCATTCAAGTCATATTTTCATCATTATTTCTTTAAGTGCCAAGAGTTAAACCTTTTAATAAAATATTTTATAACTATCTTTCAAGGGCTCTAAAATGTCAAAAAGTTTTATTTGCATAAAAGGAGTTTAAATTGAAAAAAAAAATTTAAAACACCCTAATACGCCATAGTGCAAAAAGACAAAATAGAAGGAAAAAATTAATTAATTAAATGGCCAACTAGACTAATATATCCTGAACTTTGGGTTAATTTTTAATTTTATCATGTTTTGACCTGTGTTTCAATTTGGTTATCGAACTTTTACTTTTATTCTCAATTTAGCAAGTGTGCGCCAAAGCTTACGTGGCTGCTTATGCGGCAATTGATGTGTCAAATAACAAACAAGTTAGCAAAAACGACATCATTTATGAAGCAAAGGTCAAAACAAGATAAAATTGAAATTTGACCCAAAGTTTAGGATATATTAGTCTATTCAGCCTAATTAAATAACCCTACGAGATAGAATGAGAAAAAGGCAAGCAAAATCCTTGCGACCCAAACGACCCCAAAGGACCACAATTGAAGGCACGGCTCGCGGCCTTAGCTGCAACCTTAGCTCGTGGTCCATCCGTCCAATAAAATGCATAGGAGATCCGATGTACCGTCAAACTATTTTCCAATAATTCGAGGGGGGTCCCACACAATACGTAAACTTAATAACTCCAACAGTTGAAAATCTTTTCAAGAAAAGGATAAACAATCATCCATAAGAAATTACATCCCCAAAAGGGACAAGATAAATATCATCTATAAAAGATAGATATCATCCATAACAATCCTAGTCCTAGCCAAACTAGGAATAATCAAGATAAGCATTATCTACAAGAATCATAATCCTAGGCTACTTTGATTACTTCATACTCCTCTATATATAGGTAGACACGCATTCGAAAAAAGGTACATCTTTGATACTGGTGTAAATACTGCTCTTGGGATTTTTATTACTCTCAGTTCTGACTTAAGCATCATAGTGTTTACATGGGGACCCTCTCGCCCCCTCTGATTGTTTTCTTCCTTACAGACTCAGATGACTTGACGACGACGTTTCCTTGTTGAATAAATTCATTGTTGTATGTTGGAAACAACACACCCAATTCACCTTTTTCTTAGGTGTATATTATTTCTTACACTAATGTTCCTTGTTCTTACTTGAGGTTAACAATATCTCATTATGAAATTTATTGCTACATGGTACACCATTTCCACTTAGGTGTAGTCAATGATCATTATGGACCCACCAATCCTTTGCTTTCTATTTCATTCTTTACTATGCCTCATATTGTCACTCATTGAGCTACACTTACCTCTATTCCTAGTCATCATTAGACCTCTCTTGGTTTCTAACCATCTCATCCGTACCAGGGTGCTTAGTACATCTAGTCTAATATGTCTTGTTTGAGACTATTTGTCTTGAATTTCTCTCCATCAGGCACAATGACATCCCTTTTGAGACCAAAATATTCCATCTCTTTAAGGTAACACTTACCTTTGGAATTTTCATGAGTCTTTCATCAATTCACCATCTAAGCTTGACTTGTGTTTCACTACCTTCAAAGTAGTGTTCTTAGTCATTTCTCATCGAGAAAATATCATGGCCTAGCCAACCATTTTATGTTCACGAATCCCTTGTGGACTAGGATTCCCATTTGCATTAAATCGACAAACACCTTAAGTCTCACATTGATATTTGTAGACTTTAACTTGAGGCTAGTAAATAGTACTCAAGCTTGAGGCTAGCAGATAGTTGTAACAGCCAACCTTAGGCCTACTAAAAGCCAACCTCAAACCATGCTTTAAGGCACAAGTGCAACCCTAATCCTTGGAATCACAACAATGGACCATTACTTGTTCCAGCACACTATTCTTGTGGAATACGTTGAGAATCACAAATAATGTCAAAAGTAGGGTGGTGAATACCAATCATGGGCTCATGCGGCCATACTCATCCACTACCGCTAGGAAATGATTGTATCCCCCTTTTACTCATGATTATGGAGTGAGATGCAAGCTAGAAGGCAATATAAATACCATTTCGCTACCATGGTAACAACTCTCTTGAACTCTACACTCCAACATACTAATATTCTAGCCAATTTCACATACTTTGCTCCTCATTTTTTACTTAAATATTGGAGTGACTTTCCCAAAAAAGTCTTAGGGTAGTTCTTATTGATTTTTGTTTTGTAGGAAGCTCTCAAGTTATCTTTGTCCACGTGTCACACCAACTTTCAACTTCTGTACTGAACTCCCACAAATATTGGTGGTTAATTTTTGTATCAACGTCTATATTTTCTCTAGATATTTTTATTTATTTATTTATTTATTATTTTCCAATCCAAACTTTTTTATTTATAGCTCTATAATTATAACAATTAATTAAGGCAAAATGCACAAATATGCCCTCAAAATTTGCCCAATGAGCCATTTGGCCCCTTCAACTTTAGACTAAACCTATAATGCCCCTCAAATCTTGATTTTGGAATAAACACACACCTCAGTTGGCAATTGGGCGCCTGTGAGTTACACATGCTATGAAAAGCCTCATCACCATCTGCAAATCTATAGGGGAGGTCGCTATGCACAAGGTTGGTGAGGCTGCCATATACAAATCCGTCAATGTGGCTAGATGTGGGTCGCCGGAAAGGGATGCAAGAGGTGGGTTGGAGAGGATAGAGGCTAGAGGTGGGCTGGTGATGAGGAAGGAGTGCAATCGGTCCTGCGATACGAATCTTAACGTAGCATAGCCGTGATGGAGGTTGGTCAATTAGTCAATCAACATGAGGTAGGCCAGATCAACGTCTCGAGTCTCATAGTCGTCTTTCTTATGCTTCTTCGTGCGAGGGTGGTCAATAGTTGGTCCAATGGGTCTCCTGGTCATCTTCCTCGTGCTTCTTCGCTCGAGGAAGGTCGGTTGATCGACGCGATAGGTCTCTTAGTCCTCTTTCTTGTGCTTATTCGCACGAGAGAGGTTGGCCAATCAGTGCAATAGAGGTTGTTGGTCGATTTGTCGTCTTTCTCATCCTCCTAGTCGGTGCGTTGTCGACGGTAGTATGCAGTAGGGGGTGGAATGGCTGATGGGTCAGCGATGGCAGTAACTATAGCCGTTGGAGCCTATAGTTGACTTATCACACTCATTTATTGTGTGTGTGACTTCACGAGCAATGCTCATAAGAGAAAAAGGTGCATGATTGCTCCGAAGTTGCAATGTGAGATGTGTGATTGTTCTAAAATTAAGAGTTGAGAGACATGATAGGTCCACTCTAAAGTTGAGAGGACCAAATGGCTCTAAGGGCATAGTTGAAGAGCATATTTATACCTTTTGCCATTAATTAATGCTTTTATTTTTCACAAAAGTTCTATAAGCATGTCATTGTTTTTAGCATGGTGAGATGTTAAACAAGATCACCTCTGAACAAAACAAGCGTAAAGTGTGTGATTAGCTATTGTCAAAGAGTAATATTATTTATCAAAATTGGAGATAGATTTTCAGTGTAGTTGGCACATTAATTTTTATTGAAAAATGAAAAGATGCAATGTAAATATGAACATCTACATCTTTTTATTTTTTAATAAAAATGTGTCAATTAAACCAAGACTAAATAAATAACATTTTGCGAAAGCCCGTTAATGAGCTTTACATCAAACAAAGCATTTATTATTTGGTAATTGAGCAACTGACCAGCCAGCCAATTCATTCAATGCATATATTATATATTTCATATATACACACACACACTCTTCTGGCAATAGCCCACTGATTAACATTAATTTAAACCATACTTTTAGATTAAAGAGTTGAGGTTTGTGGCATTAATATCTTCTCTATTTAACTTAAGCCCAAGATCACAACGACAAATTAGCCTTAATAATTGATAGAAGGCCAACCCACTTGAGCCTTTAATTTAAATTATCTCCCCAAAAATGGGGTCATTGTCTAGACTTGTACTCATTACTTGCCCTACTCTCCTTCTCTTATAAAAATAGAATGTGTCTTTTAAAATATAATTTTTTTAACCTAAAAACAAAGGTAGGATGGCCGACTAAATTGCATGAAACTCTCTTACACTTAGAATTATGTATAACTTATTTTTTTTGTATTTTTAATTGCACTAAAAGATTCCATTACATTTTCTAAATATTACAATCAGTTATCATGTGTTAGTCAACCATTGACTCTGTTAATTGATCAATACAAAATTCCGTATTTTGTTGATGTACAGAATTTTACATTTCATTGAGTTTCGTCACTTTAACTCTACCGCAACGCACAATATTAATCCCTACATTCATCTCTCATTTTGGCATTATGTATCTTGATCGTCTCGCAAATAGAATAAGTTTACGAATCGAACTCTAGATCCAAAAAATACAAAAGAAAACAAAAATAACCCCGGAGCCTCTAAACGACAATTGTGTTTAGATAGCACCAATTTTATTTTACAGAAGGCTAGGTATTTCTAAAAGATTAAGATAGTGACATTCTAAGCATGCAAACAAGCATATGAAGGAGTGGTTGTGGCGAGGTTTAATTGGAATCAAATATCCTCACCTTGTCATTCAAATTACAAATTTGATGGCTGTAGCTTAGGGCACGTCAACTTCAACCAAGATTGCAATCAGCAACCACCGGCTGTTGGTTGAGGGAACAAAGTAGGAAGACTTTGTCCACATAAAATATATAAATAAAAAGAAAAAGAAAATATAAAACACAGAAGTTGGGTACCCCACTTTCAGTGTCCAACTTTAGAGTGTGAAGGATCTGGTGTTCGAGCTGTCGAAGAGAATTTTTGTCTCTTTATCATTGTCATTGCTAATTGAATTTAAAGGGTAAATAAACTAATGAATTCGTACCAGATATAGTGCTTCCTAGAGATCAAAAGCGGCCCAAGCCTAACTTGATGGAAGGATTGAAAGATGGATATGACCTTATTTGCCTAACTTGATAGAAGAAGTAAAAGGAATATGACCTTATTTGCCTAACTTGATAGAAGAAGTAGAAGGAATGTGACCTTATTTGCCTAATTGGATGGAAGAAGTAAAAGATGAATATGACCTTATTCATACACAAAAATTCTTTAATATTTTACTGAAGTAGTATTTGTTAAAATGAGTAAGATAAGATTCTATCAAGATAATTTATCTATAAAGTTTAAGATAAGTTATTCGAATGAGGGAATGAATAAATTTATTTTGAAAGTTTAAGATAAGAAGTCATGTAAGTTCTTTCTAAAAAATTTAACAAATACAATGAAAATTACTTTTATCTAGTATATTTTTCATATCCTACCTTTTTTTGTTTATATCTTAGTTAACAAACGTTACCTTAAAAAAAATAAACATATTACTAACTATAAGGAGATCAATTTGGGTGGGTCAAAACCTTTGTAACTTGTATTTTATCTTTAAAAAAGGGCCAACTTTGAAAATAATTCTTTTTTTTTTTTTACGAATTTACAATTTTTTTTAATCCTTTCAATTTTATCAACTATGTCTAAATTGATTCAAATGGATGCAATTTTATCTAACATGTAAAATCAATTTAGAGAGTGTATGTTTATGCTAACTTGGTATGTGAAGTGTCATAAAATAATAATATTTGTGAGATCCACATATATAAGTAAAAAATAAAAATAAAAAATGAAATTTATTACACATAATCAATTTACTTTTTTTTTCTTTTTTATAGGTTACATTTTTTTTTTATTTATATATATATATGGATCCCACAAATATTATTATTATATGATACATGACTAGTTATGTCTGCGTGAACACATTCCCTCTAAATCGACTTTACATGTTAGATAAAATTATATCGAATTAAGCTAATTTAAATTTAATTATCCAAATTAAAAGAATTAAATAAAATTAGTGATTTAAAAAATAAATTATTTTCATAATTACCCCATAAAAAAACAAAGAACTTTGTAAGTTGCGTTTCCTCCAAGGATATTTCATGTACGGAACTGGAACTTGATAGTTTGTTTTATTCCTATTCCTTCCTTTTTTGTTAGATTGAAAATTAATGGTTTGTTTTGGCCAATCAAATTTGTGTCTATTGTTTTCATTTATTCAAAAACTTATCCTAAACTTTAATAGATATTATATAATGTCACGTAATCTCAAAATTCTATTAAAAAATCATAGCTAATCTATTCTAGCATTTCTGTCTATAAATTCACAACTTTTGTCATTGTTATGGAGAGTAAAGGTGAGTAAAATTTTGATTTAAACCAAAATAACCAAATTGAATCAATTAAATTTGGCTATTCGATTCAATTCAATTTGTAGAATGGTTTAGATTGGTTTCTAATTTTGAGTTTTTTGGTTATTTCGGTTCAATTTGCTTTTCTCTCCTAATTGAAAAAAAATTGAAATAACTAAACCGATTAGAACATAAAAAATAACGTCATTTTTTACCTAGTTAAGAATTGAGAAGGATAGATTCGGCAAAACTGTTCAATAGAACAGACATCAAGATTCCAAGGATCGGCTTCATCTTTTAGTTTATTTGTTTCATTCTCCAAATTACTTCTATTTATTTGAACTTTCTTATTTTTTATTTTTTACTTAACAATTCTAGCAATTATTTGGTTGGCTTGGTTTGATTTTTAGAAAAGATTCCATTTATTCAATTTGAATAATTCAATCAATCTGGTAACTGAACAGACTGAATATTCACCCCTAATAGAGAGTGTCAAGAACCCCTCGGGATAGCTTAAGTGGTCCTCCATATAGGATCCATGAGCAGTACGATTGAGTATTAGTTGTTGCTAATCATGGGGCCAATGCACGGGTTTCAACTCGAATTTACCTAGTCCGGTCTGCTTGCCCATGTAGGTCTATTTTGTGGTTTTTAAAGAGAATGTGACGATCCTCACCAAAAGCATTGTGTACTAGGGGTTACTCGATTTTCACGTTATAAGAAAATAGTGTGAAAGAGAGAATTTAGGGTTTCCAATATTTTAAAAAAATATATAATTTTCATAATTACCCCACCAGAAACTTTGCAAGTTGCGTTTCCTCCAAGGATATTTCATGTACGGAACTGGAACTTGATAGTTTGTTTGAGTCTTATTCATTACTTCTTGTTAGATTGAAAATTAATGGTTTGTTTTGGCCAATCAAATTTGTGTCTACTGTTTTCATTTATTCAAAAACTTATCCTAAATTTTAATAGATGTTATATAATGTCACGTAATCACAAAATTCAATTAAAATATCATAGCTAATCTATTTTAGCATTGCTGCCTATAAATTCACAACTTTTGTCATCGTTATGGAGAATAGGGGTGAGTAAAATTTCAATTTAAATCGAATCAATCGAATTTGGCTATTCGGTTCAATTCAATTTGTAGAATGATTCGATTCGATTTTTAATTTTAAATTTTTTGGTTAGTTCGGTTTGATTTGGTTCGCTCTCCTAATTGAAAAAAATTGAAATAATCGAACCGACCAAAACATGAAAAACAACGTCATTTTTTACCAAGTTAAAAATTGAGAATGATAGATTCGGTAAAACTGTTCAATAGAACAGAAGTCAAGATTCCAAGGAACAGCTTCATCTTTTAGTTTCTTCGTTTTATTCTCCAAATTACTTCTATTTACTTGAATTTCGTTATTTTTTAATTTTTTACTTTTTCGATTCTAACAATTATTTGGTTGGCTTAGTTCGATTTTTAAAAAAGATTCGATTTATTCAATCTAAATAATTCGATCAATTTGGTAATTGAATAGACTCAATACTCACCCCTAATAAAGAGTGTCAAGAACCTTTCAAGAGAGCTTAAGTAGTCCTCTGTATACGGGATTCAAGTGTTAAGTATGCCAAGGTTGCGTATTTGAATCATAAAATTCTTATCCTAAACTTTAATATATGTCATATAATGTTACGTAATCACAAAATTCAATTCAAAAGTAATACCTAATCTATACCAGCCTTATTGATAGGAGTAAAAGATGAATATGATCTTATTTGCCTAACTTGATAGAAGAAGTAAAGGATGAATATGACCTTATTTATACACAAAAATTCTTTAATATTTTACTTACTATTTTATTTAGATAATGTTTGTTAAAATGAATAAGATAATTTATTTATAAAGTTCAAGATAAGTTATCTGAAGGGGGAAACGAATAAATTTATTTTGAAAGTTAAAAATAAGAAATCATGTGACTTTAGGTGTTTGATCCTATATTCGCGGTGCCTCATTGATCCAGAAGACGTGTTTAGTGTGCCTTGCCCCTAGGGCTGACTTTGATTTGGAGTTGTTTATTATTTTCCATTTTATGTAGCTCATTTGACTAAGTATGCCAAGATTGCGTATTCGAATCATAAAATTCAATTAAAAAATCATAAAATTTTTATCCTAAACTTTAATAGATGTTATATAATGTTACGTAATCACAAAATTCAATTAAAAAGTCATAGCTAATCTATACTAGCCTTATTGATAGGAGTAAAAGATGAATATGACCTTATTTGCCTAACTTGATAGAAGAAGTAAAAGATGAATATGACCTTATTTATACACAAAAATTCTTTAATATTTTACTTACTATTTTACTTAGATAATATTTGTTAAAATAAATAAGATAACTTATTTATAAAGTTCAAAATAAGTTATCTGAATGGTAGAATGAATAAATTTATTTTGAAAGTTAAAGATAAGAAATCATGTGACTTTAGGTGTTTGATCTTGTATTTGCAATGCCTCATTGATCCAAAAGACGTGTTTAGTGCGCCTTGCCCCTAGGGTTGACTTTGCTTTGGAGTTGTTTATTATCTTTCATTTTATGTAGCTCATTTGTTTTATGCTATGTTGTTTAGATCCAATCTTGTGTGGATTTTGAGTGTGTGTTTTATTGCTATGATATTATATATTGGGATATACCTTGATTTGTGTTATGTATAGATGTTTTTTTCTCTATCTATACATATCTCTTTTACTTTAAAAAAATAAACATATTACTAACTACAAGGAGATCAATTTGGGTGGATCAAAACCTTTGTAACTTGTTTTTTATCTTTAAAAAAAGGGGCCAACATTGAAAATAATTTAATTTTTTTTATGAATTTACAATTTTATTCAATCATTTCAATTTTGGTAACTATGTCTAAATTGGTTCAACTGAGTGTAATTTTATTTAACATGTAAAATCGATTTAAAGAGAATGTGTTTATGTTAACTTAATATGTCAAATATCATAAAATAATAATATTTATAGAATTCACATGAACACATAAGTAAAAAAAATAAAAAAATATAACTTGTTGCACATAATCAGTTTACTTTTTTTCTTTTTTTACAGGTTACATTTTTTCTTTTTCTTTTTTCTTTTTTTACTTATGTATACGTATGAATTCTATAAATATTATTATTATATGATACATAATATGTCAAGTCAGCATAAGCATATTCTCACTAGATCGACTTTACATATTAGATAAAATTACATCTAATTAAGCTAATTTAAATCTAATTAAAAAAATTAAATAAAATTATAAATTTAAAAAAATAAATTATTTTCATAATTACCCCACAAGAAAGCAAAGAACTTTGTAAGTTGCGTTTCCTCTAAGGACATTTCATGTACGGAACTAGAACTTGATAGTTGGTTTTATTCCTATTCATTACTTTTTGTTAGATTGAAAATTCTTTGTTTTGGCCAATCAATTTGTGTCTATTGTTTTCATTTATTCAAGAACTTATCCTAAACTTTAATAGATGTTATATAATGTCACGTAATCACAAAATTCAATTAAAAAGTCATAGCTAATCTATTTTGGCATTTTTCCCTATAAATTCACAACTTTTGTCATTGCTATAGAGTAGGGGTGAGTAAAATTTCAGTTTAAAACGAGATAACAAAATCGAATTAGTTGAAATTGGTATTCGATTCAATTCAATTTGTAGAACAGTTCAGTTTGGTTTCTAATTTTGAGTTTTGTGGTCATTTCGGTTTGATTTGGTTCGCTCTCCTGATTGAAAAAAACTAAAATAACAGAACCGACCAAAACATAAAATGACTTCGTTTTTTACCAAGTTAAGAATTTAGAAAAATAGATTTGGCAGAAACTGTTCAACAGAACAAAAGGCAAGGTGCCAAGGATCAGCTTCATCTTTTAGTTTCTTTTTTTCATTCTCCAAATTATTTCTATTTACTTGAATTTTGTTATTTTTGATTTTTTTTTTTTACTTTTTAAATTCGAGCAATTATTCGATCGATTTAGTTCAATTTTTAGAAAAGATTCAATCTATTCAATTTGAATAATTTGATCAATTTAGTAACTGAATAAACTGAATACCGATCCTTAATGAAAAGTGTCAAGAACCCCTTGAGATAGCTTAAGTGGTCCTCTTTATGGGATTCAGATGCTAAGTATGCCAAGATTGCGTATTTGAATCCTGGGCAATATAATTGTCTATCAAGTATTGCTAATCGAGCAGCCATGATACGAGTTTTAATCCAAATTAAAATAATCGAACCGACCAAAACATAAAACGACTTCATTTTTTACAAAGTTAAGAATTGAGAATGATAGATTCAGCAAAACTGTCCAAATTACTTCTATTTACTTGAACTTCGTTATTTTTTAATTTTTTACTTTTTCGATTCTAACAATTATTTGGTTGGCTTGGTTCAATATTTTAAAAAAAAAATTAATTTATTCAATTTGAATAATTCGATCAATTTGGTAATTGAATAAACTCAATATTCACCCCTAATAAAGAGTGTCAAGAACCCCTCAGGAAAGCTCAAGTGGTCCTCTATATGGGATTCAAGTGCTAAGTATGCCAAGATTGCATATTCGAATCATAAAATTCAATTAAAAAATCACAAAATTCTTATCCTAAACTTTAATAGATGTTATATAATGTTACGTAATCACCAGGGGTGGATGCATGTGTGAGCTGCCTTAGGCTGAAACCCAGGGCAGCTCACAATTAAAAATATTTTTTTAATATTAAAATTATTTTTTAATATTAAAAAAATATAAAATTAATTTTTTAATGTAAAAAATAATAAATTTTACTAATAATTCAGTTAAAAAAAAATTCAGCCTACCCCAAAATTTGTGATGTGTAATTTTATATCTCAAAAAAAAAATTTAGCCTCCCCCTACGTAGATTTCTAGATCCGCTCCTGGTAATCACAAAATTCAATTAAAAAATCATAGCTAATCTATTCTAGCCTTGTTGATAGAAGGAGTAAAAGATGAATATGACCTTATTTGCCTAACTTGATAGAAGAAGTAAAAGATAAATATGACCTTATTTACACACAAAAATTCTTTAATATTTTACTTACCATTTTATTTAGGTAGTATTTGTTAAAATGAATAAGATAACTTATTTATAAAGTTCAAGATAAATTATCTGAAAAGGGAATGAATAAATTTATTTTAAAAGTTAAAGATAAGAAATCATATGACTTTAGGTACTTGATCCTGATCTTCGCGGTGCCTCATTGATCCAGAAGATGAGTTTAGTGCGCCTTGCTCCTAGGGCTGGCTTTGATTTGGAGTTGTTTATTATCTTCCATTTTATGTAGCTCATTTGTTTTATGCTATATTGTTTAGATCCAATCTTGTGTGGATTTTGAGTGTGTGTTTTATTGCTATGATATTGTATATTGGGTTATGCCCTAAATTGTGTTATGTATATATATTTTTTTCTCTATCTATACATATCTCTTTTACTTAAAAATAAATAAACATATTACTAACTACAAGGAGATCAATTTGGGTAGGTCAAAACCTTTGTAACTTATTTTTTATCTTTAAGAAAAGAGCCAACATTGAAAATAATTTAATTTTTTTTATGAATTTACAATTTTATTCAATCATTTCAATTTTGGTAACTATGTCTAAATTGGTTCAACTGAGTGCAATTTTATCTAACATGTAAAATCGATTTAAAGAGAGTGTGTTCATGTTAACTTGGTAAGTCAGATATCATAAAATAATAATAATATTTGTGGGATTCACATGTAAAATCTCTTTTTTTCTTTTTTTTATAGGTTATATTTTTCTTTTTTTTTTTCTTTTTTTACTTATGTATACGTATGGATCCTACAAATATTATTATTATATGATATCTAACATGTCAAGTCAGCATAAGCATATTCTCACTAGATCGACTTTACATATTACATAAAATTACTTCTAATTAAGCTAATTTAAATCTAATTATCAAAATTAAAAAATTAAATAAAATTACAAATTTTAAAAAATAAATTGTTTTCATAATTACCCCATAGGAAAGCAAAGAACTTTGTAAGCTGCGTTCCCTCTAAGGACATTTCATGTACGGAACTATAACTTGATAGTTGGTTTTCTTCCTATTCATTACTTTTTGTTAGTTTGAAAATTAATTCTTTGTTTTGGCCAATCAAATTTGTGTCTATTGTTTTCATTTATTCAATAGCTTATACTAAACTTTAATAGATATTATATAATGTCACGTAATCACAAAATTCAATTAAAAAATCATAGCTAATCTATTATGGCATTTCTGCCTATAAATTAACAACTTTTGTCATCGCTATGGAAAATAGAAATGAGTAAAATTTCAGTTTAAAACGAAATAACAAAATCGAATTACTCGAAATTAGTATTCGGGTCAATTCAATTTGTAGAACGGTTCGGTTTAGTTTCTAATTTTGAGTTTTTTGGTCATTTCAATTTGATTTGGTTCGCTTTCCTGATTGAAAAATATTGAAATAACCAAACCGACCAAAACATAAAAAACGACTTCATTTTTTACCAAGTTAAGAATTTAGAAGGATAGATTTGACAAAAACTGTTCAACAAAACAAAAGGCAAGGTGCCAAGGATCAGCTTCATCTTTTAGTTTCTTTTTTTCATTCTCCAAATTATTTCTATTTACTTGAATTTTGTTTTTTTTTATTTTTTTTTATTTTTTAAATTCTAGCAATAATTCGGTCAGTTTGGTTCAATTTTTAGAAAAGATTCAATCTATTCAATTTGAATAATTCAATCAATTTGGTAACTAAATAAACTGAATACCCACCCTTAATGAAAAGTGTCAAGAACCCCTCAAGATAGCTCAAGTGGTCCTCTGTATGGGATTCAGATGCTGAGTATGTCAAGATTGCGTATTCGAATCCTAGACAATACAGTTGTCTATCAAGTATTTCTAATCGAGCGACCATGATACGAGTTTTGACCCAAATTTACCTAGCCCGATCTACTTGCCCGTGTGAGTTTGTTCTACGATTTATATGGAGAACATGATAGTCCTTGCCAAAGGTGTTCTATACTTGGGGTTTCTCGATTTTCATGTTATAAAAAATAGAGTGTGGAAGGGAGAATTTAGGGTTTTCAATATTTAAAAAAAAATATATAATTGTAAATTTCTCACCATAAAAAATAAAATATTAAATATTATTCAGCTAAAACCGTCGGTTTGGAGGGACAGCGATAACGACAAGACAAGAGAAAGCGTGGCCATAGAACCTCTGTCCTTTTGCGTAATTTCGACCCGCAGGTTTGTGGTGCTGAGGCGGCCGCTGGATTGAGATTGCATTTCACTCGCCAGAACTTGAGGAACCTGAGAGAGACGGAGAGAGAGATGCTAAAATTGAAGGGAATATGTTATTATATTTATATATTAATATGTTTTATTAAAGATGTTATTTGTGATATATATATATAAATAAATAATTAGATATCTGAAATAAAAATAAATTAAATATTCATTTATAATGTGAGTAGATTGTATAGAAATAGAAACAAAAAATAGAAAATCGATACGATACGTATCAAAAATAGAAAAATTATATTTAAAAAAAGTAA
The DNA here is from genome assembly GCF_014633365.1 of Diospyros lotus. Lineage (NCBI taxonomy): Eukaryota > Viridiplantae > Streptophyta > Magnoliopsida > Ericales > Ebenaceae > Diospyros > Diospyros lotus. The sequence continues at coordinate 31,689,868 of NC_068346.1, forward strand.
GAAATGGCTACATGCAAACAAAAAGTGGAAATTAAAGAAATATAGGGGTCTTTTGTAAATATAATTTTTAATATAAAAATTATTTAAAAATAAATATTTAATTAAATATAAACATAAATTCTATCACTAATTCAAGCAAATATCAACACAAATTGCTTTGATATTTAACGTGGTCGTCGGAACAGCAAAAATAAAATTATTTTCATCTCAAATATAGTCACAGAACAAAAATATGTTTCAAATCAGAAATCACCCAGAAACATTTCTAATTACAAAGATGATCCAATTTTTTTTCACTATTTCTTAATTTTTTAGGATAGAAAATATTTCAAAAATATCAAAATGACGTCATTTTCATGTTGTTGTGCATCAAAGTAGTGTGGTATTTTTTAAGATAAAAGGTAGTTTTTATTATAATAATATAAATAGATATAATATATTAATATATAAGTATCATATAAAATATTACAAGAAAATGTTAAAATAATCTTTTAAAAAATTAAGATTGCGTTCTCTTTATTGTTTTCAAGTCATTTTTAGTTTTTGATTTTCTAAAATAATAAAAATGCTTTCTCTTTACTATTTTTAAAAATATATTTTTGAAAATAAAAAAATAAATTGTAAAGAAAACTCAAAATAACCAAAAATTATTTTGAGTTTTTATCCAAAACAAACTCTGAACTCAAAATACATTTATTTAAGAACGCGTTTTGTAATTTTTGTTTTAAAAAATAATTTTTTAAAATGATAAAAAGAATACTTTTTTAATTTTTTAAAAATAGATTATTAAAATAAAAAATTTAAAATAAATTTAAAATTTAAAATTAAAAAGTAAAAAGTAAAGAGGTGGTAGCATAATTCTCCCAAATTTAAATTATTGGAAAACACGTGCTTTTTCCGGTGGCCCTTACGTAGGCATGGCATGGCAGTGACCCGTCTCAAACACCACGCTTAACCGGACGCGGCGACCAGCCTGTTCCACGATCCCATATATATACCTATATATATATATGCACACACATATATGTATGTATGTATGGTCGGACACAGATTCTCCGTTTTGTATTTGGTTAACTTTGCCTCGCCGGAAAACAAGAATTTGCAGAGAAATTAAACTGAATCTCCGGTCCTGGCGGGAGGATCCGAACTAATAGGAAGTGTTTCGAAGATGGGGATTGCTTGGGACGACGTCGTTCTGATCCAGCTGGGGAAAAGCCCCGGCGAGCCCTCCGTCATCACTGTCAACTGCCCTGACAAGGCCGGCCTCGGCTGCGATCTCTGCGGGATCGTCGTGGAATTCGGCCTCTCAATCACCAAAGGAGGTAATATAAATCTCCGGATTCAATCTTCAGATTGATTCAAGTTGAAAATCGATTGGAATTTGTTGAGCAGCAAGGGGAATGAAGTGTAAAAGAGGATTGAATTTTGGACGCGAAAGCATGATATATATATATATATGTATATATTGATTTGCATAACATTGTTCTTTTACTCAAATAAGTTTGTTTTCTCAATATTGGTTCTGGATGCAGATTTTTGCACAGATGGAAGCTGGTGTTACGTGGTGTTGTGGACTGTTCCACAGCCGAGCACATTGACAGTCGACTGGGAGAGCTTGAAATCCCGGTTACTCTCGGTGTGCCCTTCATGCTCAATTTCGTTTTACTTCAATCAGCAGTACAACAGTTCGCTTCCTCCGCCATTGTACATGTTGAAGGTGTTCTGCGTGGACCGGAAAGGGTTGTTACATGGTTGAGTACTCAGTGCCTTTCAACTGTTTGTTGAAATGTTTTTGTGAAATTAATCTTTTATGGTGACCTTATATGTTGATTGTGCATGTTTTTGTGTGTAGACGTTACTAAGGCCCTCTGCCAGCTTGAGCTTCTAATTCAGAGAGTGAAAGTGATGACGACGCCGGATGGCAAAGTCTTGGATCTCTTCTTCATCATCGATAGCATGTGAGTTTAATTGTTCCGATACTCAAAAACATTCCCTGTTAAGAACAATTTGTGAATTGTGTGTGTGGAAAACTATTTCCCTAACGCATGATAAGTTTATACGAAATTAATTGGCATGGCTTGTGATAATCTCTTTTGATTCATTTTTGTGCGGTTTGGAATGGGATTTGTGTAAGAAAAGAAAATGAATGTTGTTATGCACATGTAAATATGTTGTATCATTTTCTTTTACTTTTCCTTTCTGTGGAAAAATCTTTTTTCCAAAAATATAGGCTAAGTAATTCCCAGAAGTGCAGTTTGGTGGCCATTTCTGTCAATCAGGTTTTGTAGTTGCATTCTCTTTCCTGCCCCCTTTATTGAAGAATTGCTTCTTCGATATTCAAGGATAGAGCTAAATATTCTTTGGTTATCCTGGCCTGGTTCTTGGCCAGGTTGAATCAACATATTCATGCCTGTACTTTGTCACAAAAAGATGAATTTATCATTTAGAAATTAAGTAATCGTACATGTGTTTGGTTGTAAGGATGAGACATGTCAAAGATATATAAATTTTACTCTGTATTGAAAAGCTAACCTGGTGATTTCTTTTGGAATGTAAGTTTAAATTTGTAAGTCTGAATGTTTGCACGAATTTGAATTACACTACGGAACTGCAGATAGTGAATTAAATGAAAAATGTATGTAATGAGGCAATTCATGCAACTAAATGGCCTAATACGATCCCTATTCCTTTGTTTAAGCTACTCCATTTTACCCAATTGACTGGTCAGCACATTCTTCCAACATACACTATTTTAGAAACTCAATATTAATTTATATGTCTTGATAATGTATTATTTCAGGGACCTATTACACACAAAAAAGAGGCGAGAGGGCACATGTGAGCAGCTTAGTGCCATTTTAGGAGAGTGTTGCATCAGCTGTGAACTTGAGCTAGCAGGGCCTGAATATGAAAGTCAGCAAGGGTTCTCGTCCCTTCAAGAAGCAGTTGCAGAAGAATTATTCAGTTCTGAGCTGTCTACTAAGGAAGCATGTTCACAAGCTCTAAGCCCGGAGATGAAGAAGGTTAAGACAGCAAACATCACAATTGATAATTTCATGAGCCCAGCTCATACGTTACTTCAAATACAATGTGTTGATCAAAAGAACCTCGTCTACGACATTTTGAGGACTTCAAAGGACTGTGACATTCAGGTAATTCATCATCAGATGGCTACTGTCCACATTAAAGAATAAGTTACTCAGCATGATTGTTTCCCCTTCCCCTATAATCAAGCTCTGAGCAAAAACTACGCTAAGTTAAACTGTTAGCGCGCACGTGTCGGTGTGCGTGCATGAATGAAATGTCCTTCTGGTGTGCTTTGCTGAACGCTTCTCACCATTTATTTGTACTTTTCGGCATCATTATGTTGATTTTGTGGATAGGACCAATTGATTGGATTTCCTTCTGGGTATCTACTTCTATGCTGTGAAGCATAACATGCTGGTGTACGGTTTTATGCTTGTATTTTAACATACTGAACTCCTTGTATTTGTCGTTTTTGTTGTTTAGATTGCTTATGGAAGAATATCGCCAAGTTCAGGAGGCAGCAGGACTGTGGATCTGTTTATCCAGAAAACCGACGGGAAGAAGATTGTAGAGCCTGACCATCAGAATTCTCTATGTTCTCGTTTAAAGGAGGAGATGCTTCACCCATTGCGAGTTACAATTGCCAACCGTGGCCCCGATATTGAACTCTTGGTCGCTAATCCAGTCGAGCTATCAGGGAAAGGAAGGCCACGCGTTTTCTATGATGTTACTTTTGCATTAAAGATGCTCGGCATATGTGTGTTCTCGGTAAGGGTTAAGAAACTCGAAAGAAAAAGAAAAAAAAAAAAAAACTCTTCCCCTTTGTGGTGATGCCATTTTGGTGTTTGTTTCTCACTAAAATGTCCTTTTTGTTGGCGTATAGGCTGAAATAGGGAGGCATTCAACATCAAATCGCGAGTGGGAAGTGTACAGATTCCTCTTGGATGACAGCCCGGAATTTCCATTGGCAAGCAGTCAAGCCAGGAACAAGATCGTTGACAGAGTGAGAAGAACACTGATGGGCTGGTGAGCGTCAACCATCCAGAATAAACGAGTTTTCGTCTCGCTGCCTCTTCTGGCAAGCCTTCAGTTGCAGCTAGCTCAATTTTGCTGCCTGCCATTCAAATTAAACCACCTTCAAGTCCAACTGATCTGTGTTCTATTGAGTTCATCTTCAGCTTGCCCATCTGCCTGTATGTTGTAGTAATGTAAGTAGCCCCTTGGCCTTGTTTGCATTGCATATGGGCAAAATTCAAGCATGGTCGCTCAACAAAAGTGAGTTTTTGTCCCCTCCATGAAATCATGATATAGCTGACGACAAGTCTTGTAATACCCCACCACATTCTAGAGTATCACAAGGGAGTATCAGCTCATTCACCTGGGAAGAACACTCAATTGAGAATTGTGGAATAGGGGATAATTAGGTTAAGAGCAAGGATATGGTTCTCCCACTCACCAGTTGCAGGAGAAATGTAAGAATTCTCTCTGATGACTACTTTCTTCGCATGTGTCTTTTAATTGAATGTGATCTATTTATGTTCTGTACCTATAAATGACTTTGAAATTTCATTCTAACCATGCACATCTGAACTTTTAGACCTACTTACTAACCAAATCAATCACATCATTAGGCAAGCACCTAAATAAAACATCCCGCTAGTCTCAAGCCCTGTATACATCATTCGCAACTTAAACTTAATTTACATTAGTAACTAGCCTCAGACTAGAGTATTACCATCCCAAAATTAATTACATAACGAAGCGTTTCCGTTGAGTAAATAAATGTTATTGCTCTGTTTGTTGAAACTCAACAACATCTACGATCTAACTTACCTAGTTAGTTAGTAAGCACCTCCTTACCTTTCAAGTTTCTTACATCGGCGTTTCTAGGAAGAGATGAAAAAATATAAGAGAAATAAACATGAGTATATTTAACTCAGTAAGATATACCACAGGTGCAAAAGATACGCAGGATGAACACATTAGTGATATGGAAAAATATTTTATCTTGAAAGATTATCCAAAAGTATCCAAGAGGGGGAGTGAATTTAGTATTTTGACTATTTTTATAAATAATTAAAATATATTCAAAAATATTATGATGCAGTAAAGTTATTTGAAGAAAACTATTTTCTTAAACTACAAATCAGTGCAACAACAAAAAGATGCATGCAAGCAAGCATGCATTCATCATAAAAGATTTTTAATAAACATGATTTGAGAAAACTTTAAGTATTTGAAAAAATTATATATGAAAACATTAGTACGGAGATGTATGTATTTAAGGAAGAGTGCAAGAGACATTTTAGAAAATATAGAGATCAATTTCAAACATATGAAATAAATGAATACAGTGAAGAATAACTATACAGTTAGAGAATATCAAATAAGTTCTTATGTTTAGCAAAATAAATACCTGAAAAACTTTTTATGAGATTTGATGAAAGTTGAAACAGAAATGTCTCATGAAAGCTGAATGCAAGATATCTACTATGCATATAGGTTTCATACAAAGATGAAGAAGAATATTTGAAATGAGAAGATTGTAAAATAAAACAAAACTGAGAAATAGAAAATGAAAAACTATTTTAATGGTCGTTGTGAAAGCAATGCAATATGCAGTTTTATGAATTAAGAGAGAATGCATAGCAAAATGAAAGTAATAAAGAAAAACAATACGAACACAACAATTTAAAGTAGTTCGACCAACTGCTTAGTCCACTACCTTATCTTCTCACTAAGAATTTAGAAAATATTCATTAAGAATAGTAGTTTTTGCAAGTTTAAATATAATCTCCATTTTTAAGGACTAAGTAGGAACCCCACATTTTACAAAAGCAACTGTAGCCTCCACTTTTAAAGACTAAGTAGGAACCTTTGCTTTTAACAAGTAGGAACCTTCGCTTTTAATAGGCTAATCAGCAACCTATTACATGAAGCTTTTCAACACTTGGCTCAGCTACAACCAAGACATGATTTTCAAATGCGCAAGCATAACCTTTTACAAGATTCACAAAATATGTGAAAGAATTTCTCAAGAGAAAAATATAAGATATACAAAGATATAGCTTTTCTTTTAGATAAAAGAGAGTTCGAAAGAATGAATGAATAAAGCACTCAACTCTCTTATACTATTTGGTTTAAAAAGATATGCAATTCATCTCGCCAGATATTAGCTTGGAAATGAATAAGAATAAGTATGACGAACACTCACTTCAAGCACTGGCCCGAAAAAATATAGCTAACTAAATTTAGATTAACATCAACAACTTAGATTGATTCCATAGCAGCAACAACATCTCTTGTTGCTCATAGCCTTTTATACAAGCTTGAGACTTTGAAGATTTGGCATAGAAACCTGTACACACTCACAGCTTCTTTAATTTGACCGTTAACGGCCAAATTCGTAAAAATCATATACAATTTATATGAATAAGCATCAAGCACTCTTGCATAAATATATTCAAACATTCTTTTATAAGAGAACACACTTAGACACATTGGAATAAGCAAATAAAACTTCAACTGTCAATCTCTATTGCAATCTCCAATCTATTTATATATACATATAGGTATCTGTTGCAATCTCTGAATTATTGCAAGTTTATATATATATAGTTATATATATAAAATCAACGTTTGGCATCCCTGTTGCAGTCTTCGATTACAGCTGTATATATATATAAATCCTCTATTCATTTGCTTCCAAAAATTTTAATTTTTTACTTCTTAATTCTACTATTGCAGGTATGGTGTAAAATCCAGATTAAAAAGTTGGGATTGTCAAATGGAGGGTTCAATTTTTTATGTATATATATATGTGTGTGTGTGTGTATAAAATTGAACCCTTCAATGAACACTAGAAGCAATCAAAAATTGAAATTGTCGAGATTGTCGAATTTTTTACTCTTAATTCCACTATTGCAGGTATATATATTTTGTGATTTTGTTAATTTAAGATTTTGACAGTAGAAGTCCAACGAAATATTTAGATTGTGTTCTCTTTGCTATTTTTAAATTATTTTTAATTTTTATTTTTTAATTTTTTAAAATAATAAAAACGTGTTCTCTTTGTTGTTTTTAAAATTGCATTTTTGAAAACAAAAAAAAAATGTAAAGAAAACTCAAAATAACAAAAAATTATTTTGACTGTTTTCATCTAAAACAAACTCTAAACACAAAACACATTTATTTATTCATATTTTATTATTATAATAGAAAAAATATTATAAAATTCATTAAATTTAAAATATATATATTTTTAATAATATATTAACATTAAATATTTCTAATTTCATGAATAATCAAATTTATTGAATAAAATATCATTAAAAATTTATTTTCAAAATTTAAAAAAAAACGTATTTTTTAATTTTCTGTATTAAGAAATATTTTTTCAAAATGACAAAGAGAATACGTTTACAATTTTCTAAAAACAGACTATCAAAACAAAAAATTGAAAATGAATTTAAAACTCAAAATTAAAAATTAAAAAGTAAAAAGAACGCAGTTTTAATTTTTTACTTTTGTATATCTAAAAAAAAATAACTTAGGGCCGTGTGATTGTAATTTTTATTTTTAAAATTTTGCAAAAAAAATTATTTATAAAAATGAACAGTATGCACTTTCTTTTCTAAATAAAAAATTATTCTATCTTTGTCTTTTCTGTCAATTTATAGTCCAATTTTTTTATTTTTTTTGTTTTCACATTTCTTTATTTAAGTTATATATTATGGATAAAGTAGTGAACTTGTAATGGCACCATGGTGGAACTTTTGAGTGTCAACTTGTAATGAGGTACATTGGTAGGACTAAAACAATTATGCCTAACATAGACCTTGATAAGTTATCTATAGTGGAATTCAAGGACTATGCATGTAACGACCTGTTAGTGCAGGGGCAGATCCAGCATTGTAGAGTAGGGTGGGCTGGGTTGGGGGTGGGCTAAACTGAATTTGGGCTAAGTTTTATCTTAAATTTTTTTTTTTTTTTTTTTTTTTTTTTGTGGGCTGTCCTGGGCTTCAACCCAGGGCAACTCACATTTAGATTCGCCCTGCGTTAGTAGGTCTAGGTGTTATGGGTATTTTATTTTACACATTAGAGTTGTTGCCTTAATTAATTAATTGTTGAAAATATTATATGCATTGGTAATGGGGCAAATTAATGAAAATAATATTTTTGTGAGAAGATAAATGTAGGTGGATCAATGCCTTTGTGAGTATAAATAAAGTGTGGAAAAGCCTCAAAGTTGTGGGCTAAATGGGTTTGGGCCTTATTTTTGAATTAGGCCATTGATAAATAATTAAATTTTAAGTGTAAATGAATTGGATTGAATCCAAATCTCAAGAAAAGTCCATTGGGCTTTAGTTGGATTGGGCCATATATTTTGACTTGGGCTTGGGCTATGGGCATAGAGAATGGTATCTTAATTAAAAAGAAAAAGGATTAAGAAAATGGCAAAATGACCAAAAGGGGTAAGAGATATTTGAATTGTGTGTTAGTATGAGGGGCAAACTAAGGAAAACCAAAAATGAGATGGATTGGAGGGAGTTGGGAGACAAGTCTTCTCCATTTCCCCCTCATTTTCTTCCTTCTTACTTTCTTGTTCCCTTCTTCTTCTCCCTCTCCTGATTGTCTCTTCTTCCTCCATTGTTCTTCTTCATTGGAGCTTCAAGTGGAGAATTTCCAAATTGAAGGGGTGTCTTCATCTCTTTGGATTTGCAACCATCTAAGGCAAGTTCTCTTTCTTCTTGTTTCATATGCAAGATCTTCTTCTTCTTCTTCTTCTTATGATTTTGTAAGTTTTTCTTCTCTTGTTTATCTTTTAATGCAAGTTCTTCAACCTTGTTTCTATCTTAGAAGGCTTGTTTCCTTCATTTTTAAGTTGTTGCTCTTAAATTTTTATTCTCGATTCACTAATCATGCTATGTTCTTTGGTCTATAACTCCTTGTGTTTATATTCAAATTGAGATCCATTTATTGGGTTGTAAACTAGACATCTTAAGCTTCATTTTAGACACAAGAATCGAATTTTTTGACTAAGATTTGATCCTGTGATAGCCTTGTAAATCCCTGCTAAGATCTGGAAATTTTACTGCTTTCGAGTAAACTGACCTTGTTGTACTCTTTGGGGTATAACGCTCTATGGTTATATCCAAATTTTGATCCTCTTATTTTTCTATAAACTAGATATCATACGCTTTGATTCAGTATAAGATTTGAAATTTTTGGTTATGATTTGAACCTATAACAACCTTATTGAATTCTATCTAGAATTCTGTAAATTACTGTTACGAATTCTGCCTTGTTTCGGTTTTTGTGGAATATCTCATTGTGATTATTTCCGATTTCAAATCTAGTTGTTGTTCCAGAAACTAGACTCATTAGGCTTTGATTTGGTATATCGTTTGTGGTATTTGACCAAATATTGAGCCCGGATAGGATTTTTGAAAATATGTTTGAAATCTGGAAATTTTTGAAAAATGTTGTTATTCAATTCTTCCTATGTAGTCTATCTTTCCTATGTTTAAAATTATGATTTTTGTCTAGTTTCTTTCATTTTTTGAATTATTCTTGATAACCCTCATTTTTGGATAAAAGGGTTTTATTCTTCTTATTTCGATAAATCTTACAATATTAATTGGTTTTCTTGATGAACATTGCTAAAATCTAAATAGGGTTTTGTGTCACCCTACATTTCTTAAGGAATGACATTTCTTGATTAGGGTCTAGTGTCATGCAAGATTTGGTGTTTCTTGCATATATAAATTTTGGTTCCTTGTGGTTGTTGTTGGGGTAAAAATATACCGTAAATATTGGTTGGGCATTTCTATAAGTATGAGTAAATAAATGCATTAAAATTTACCATGTGATCATAAGATAGTGCACACCTTAATTTATGTAATTGTGCATGATAAGCATGATTTGAGATTTTTCTTAATCATTAAGGATTGATATAAAATTGGGATATGCATATGTGATGCATGATTATACTAATTTTGCACCTATTATTTTGCGCGACGACTATGTCCATGGGTGAGAAAGGATATCCTATGAGCGCTTGACGCATGTGAGGTGGCCATCAACCCAGTAGGTGTGGTTCAAATTGTTATTGCTTATTGATGTATTTTCGTGATGCATATATATTCATGTACGGATATCTTGGCCGTGGGAGCCTTGGAAATTATGTGGAAAATTCCTTACTATTTGTGCATATGCATGTGCATGAGCATGGAAATGACTACATAGTATGTATAATAATCACGGCATGGGAAATTGATGTAAATGGAAAACTTATGAGTCGTGTTATACTAATATCTTCTCATAGAGTTGTTTACTCTATCTTGATTATCCATGCCTTTGATTATATCTCCATGCTTTATAAATATACTTGCTGAGCCTTGTGGCTCACCTTGTTTACTCTCATGTCTTTCCAGGTAAGGGTAAAGCAGTGATTAAGGGTGAGTTCAGTGGGACTAGAGCCCAAGGTTAGTGGCATACAGAGACCTCTCAGATTAGATAGTCCATGTTAGTGTTTGTGAAGAGGGCATATGTAAGGAAATTTTATGTTGTAAAATTTGTTGGTGCCCTTGTATTTCATTTTTGTGTAGGCCATGGTGCCAAGATGTTGTAAACCTTTATGTTGGCTTCCGCTGAATTTATCTAAGGATGTTAATGTGGTGTTATATGTTATTGTTCTATATCATCCTTGTGATGACCTCTTTTCGAATATCCTATTCTAGCGGGACTATCCGAGAGTGGGCCACTACAATGCAAGTGATTTAGGTTATGAGCAAATATACTCTGTATTCCTTAAAGATGTTGTAGTCGGTGATGTAGAGTACTTTATGATGTTATGGAAGGATTATGTTATAATGGATGTATTCAATAAACTTGTAAATAGGAGTATTATAGATTTATATATTGAACATGTGGAGGAAAATGATATGGTACGCGTGGAAAATGAAAATGCACAAATTGAGACAAATGAGGGTTTTAATATAAGTGGAGATGGTGTTGCATTGAATAAAGATAGAGAAACAATTAGGGGGTTAGGTGTTGGTGGTAATGAGGATTCTGGTAGAAGTAATCAGATGCTGGATAATGATGTTAGTGAAGACTCAAGTAGTTTAACTGAGTCTCTGGGTGAGAATGAAAGTGATGATGCACCTTAGGATAATCCAAATAATGGTAGTGATGTGAATGGGGAGCTTGTGGTAGCAAGACAAAATATCAGAAATTATAGAGCCAGAAAAGGTAGACCAGCAGAAAACACAACTTTAAGAGCTGTAGAAATAGGGGAGGCTGGGATTGATGCTGAGTTTAATGGTGATGATATATGTAACAGATCTTATGAAGGAAAAACAGGTGGTGGTGAGCTATATCTAAGAAGTTCAGATCCAGATGATTCTAATGCTGGTGATTCTTAATCAGAAGAGGAGTTAATAGAAAGGAAACAAAGAAATAAGGAGAGGAAAACCCACTTTGATCTAGATGTTGTTGTGTCTTACTGGGAACTTGGAATGGTATTTAAAAATGTGCAGAAATTTAGAGAGAATGTTTTGAAGTATGCTATTGTAATGGGGGGTTGATGTTGTTTTAAGGAAAAAAGAATAAAAAAGGGTTAGAATCAAGGGTAGAAAAGGTTATCCTTGGTTGCGATTTGCTAGTCTTGAGACCAAGACCAACAACTTCATAATCAAAACTTATAATCCAGTTCACAAATGCTATAGGACAACTAGAAATAAAAGGTGTAATTTAGAGTTCATAGCCAAGCAATATAAAAAAAGGATAGTATCCTAACCAGGAATAAAGATTGTGGAAATTCAAGAAATATGTAGGAAAGAGTTGAATGTGTTTGTCAGAAGAATAGTTTGTAGGAGGGCGAAGAATAAAGTGTTGAATAGGGCAATGGGGGATTATAGGGTTGAATTTGCAAAACTGTATGATTATGTTGATGAAATTAAAAGGTCCAACCCTGGTACCACTTTCTTTGCTAAAGCTAAGAGGCTAAAGAATGGGGGATGGGGGGCAAAGGTTCAATAAATTTTATTGTTGTTTCGATGCAATTAAGCAAGGCTTTTTAGAGGGTTGTAGGAAAATCATTGGTTTGGATGGTTGCTTTTTAAAGACAGAATGTAAGGGGTACTTACTTGTGGCTGTTTCAAAAGATGGTAATAACCAAATGTACCCTTTGGCTTATGGAGTTGTTGGCATAGAAAAAAAAAGAAATTAGAAGTGGTTCATTGCAACAATGAAAGAGGGCTTCAGAATTACAACTGGAGGAGGTTGGACCATAGTCACAAACATACAAAAGGTAATGATAATCAACTTTTTTAACACTTTTTTGTTAAATTGCAACATCCTTTTTTGTTGTTAAAAATGACATAATAGATATTATTTTTATATAACAAGGTTTGATTCTAGCCATAAATGATGAGCTTCCAGAAGTCGAACATAGAATATGTGCAAGACACATTTGGAAGAATTGGGCAAAGAAGTGGAGGGGAAAGAGATGAGGAAGAAGTTGTGGGAATTAGGCAATGGTATTGTTGAAGATTTGTTATGTTATAATCATCAAACATGGTATAGGGCTTTCTTTAAAACTCATAGCCTGTTTGATGTTGTTGAAATTAACATGTCAAAGACTTTTAATGGTTAGATATTAGGTGTTAGATTTAAATCCATCATCTCCATGCTAGAGGATTTTAGAATCCAATTGATAAAAATGATAGCAGTGATAAGGGAGTTTACATCCACTTGGATATGTAATATATCACCAGTGGCTATGGATAAGTTGGAACTAAATAAAGTACTTACTATGAAATTTCAAATAACTTTCAATGGGGATTTTGGATTTGAGATAGTCGAGGGAGAGTATGGTCATGTAGTGGACCTAAGGAAATAAACATTATTGGAAATTAAAGGGCATCCCATGTCAACATGCCATATGTGCCATGTTTCATAGAAAATTCAATCCAGAAGACTTCATTGCTAAATGGTACAGGAAGGAGACTTACTTAAAGTCATATTCACATAATTTGCAACCAGTTAGGGGCATGAAGTTTTGGTCTTATTCAAATAACCCTGCAATGGAACCTCCTCAAATTGAGAAGACCCGACCAAAAAAAAAGAAGAACAAAGATAAAGATTCTCCTGGGAAGAAAACTAGTAATTTTTCAAGAAAAAATGGTTAATATGACATGTTCTATATGCAAGCATACATGCCACGATGCTAGATGATGTAAACAAAAGCAAGCTAGTCATAATAAGGTAAGCACAATTATAATTTAACTTCAACATTTTAAATTAGTGCACTATTTAATTTATTATGTGATTATAATGATATTGGTGTTGTTTAGTGTTAACAAAATCAAAATGGTTAAAATGTTGGTCAAAATACGGGTGAAACACCAACAGGAAACAATGTTAGAGGATGTAAGCGAAAGCAAGATAGTCATAATAAGGTAAGCACAATTATGGTTTAACTTCAATATTTAAAATTAGTGCATTGTTTAATTTATTATGTGATTGTAATGATATTAGTGTTGTTTAATGTTGACAAAATCAAAATAGTCAAAATGTTGGTTAAAATATGGGTGAAACACCAATACGACACAATGCTAAAGGATGTAAACGAAAGCAAGACAGTCATAATGAGGTAAGCACAATTATGGTTTAACTTCAACATTTTAAATTAGTGCATTGTTTTATTTGTTACATAATTGTAATGATATTAGTGTTGACATAATCAAAATAGTCAAAATCTGGGTGAAACACCAACAAGACAGAATGGAGGGAATGATTTGGGTGGTATAAGGGTGGGAAATGCTAGTTTTGGAAATGAATATATATATCTATAAGTGTTGCAACAAGTAGTGCAAATCAAAAAGAGATGCAAACGAACCAAAGAAGCCAAGAGTGTTAGGGATTTGGTGCATATTACAATGATAGAATTGGTGGAATAACCTTCAATGTAAGTCATTTCTATTCCTAAATCTAAATTCATTTTGTTTTTCATCTCAAATAGGGAACCTCATGCTCAACAAATTTTGGGTTTTCCATTTTTTCATTTGTAGACATCAAGTAGAGCCTCAATGGTTATTAGCAAGTCAGACAAAATAAAGAGTTATACTGTTGTAACTGGTGATCTTGGATTTAAACCACCAAAACTGAAGTGGCAAGGCAAAGATGCTCTTACATCCAAACAATTACAAAGATAAAAGGATGAGATGCAAATGAGTAGGAAGCAAACCACCATTACACAAGACAATCAAACTAGTTCCACCATTCAAACATCACAAGGCACAACCAATCTGGCGCATTGAAGATCTCAAATTGAAAGAGTTAGTTAGCAGCAATATGTGTTGTTTTTTCTTATACAATTTCCTCTTACGTGAGCATGCTTTTGGATTGTTAAATATAATAATCTATGAGTCTTATTTTGGATTTTTAATTGTCCTCTTATAAGAGGTTTTCTTTAATCAATTTTGTTGAGAATGATTAACTTGAGTGTAATGAACAATTTGACTTGCTATTAACATACCCATTAGACACCTATATTCTAAAAAGTTGAACTATTAAATATTTATTAGACACCATTTAAGGATAGTTTGAAAGCGTTAAATGCAGGTGTAGTGACGTGACATAAACAATAAAATGTGGCATCCATACAATCTAATAAACTAGAAAAATATATTTTTAATTTTTTTTGAAAATAAATGCTATTACTTTTAAAAATATAAAATGTTAGTACATCTTTAATTATAAAATTAGCATTGATAAAAAAATTCTAAAACTAAATGTAACATTAGTTTTCTATTTTTTAATTACAAATTAATTATTTAATAACAAATTAAAAGGGGTTTAGTAATTCTATTTTTTCATAGTAGAGGTGTCTAATGGGACGTTTTGAAAATTTAAGGTATCACAAGGCTTTTTTTGGTAAAGTACATGGGTGTATATAATTTAACAACAAATTAAAAAATGTATAATAGTTTTTGTTAAGCCAACTTGCTCATATTAATTAAGTTTTGATGATTAACACAAATATTTTTATGATATAAATGTTTTCTCTTACTCATACAAAAAGTAAATTTATATTGAATTAAAAGATAATTACTTTTATACATGTTTTCTTGTTTTAATCATTTGTGTCTTTAAAGCTTATATTTGAATTTTCAAATTTTGAATTAAAAAATAATTATTTTTAGACATGTTTTCTCTTACTTATACAAAAAGTAAATTTATTTTTAATTAAAGGAGATTATTTTTAGATATGTTTTCTTATTTTAATCATTTATGTCTCAAAAAGCTTATATTTGAATTTTCAAATTTTGAATTAAAGGAGAATTATTTTTAGACATGTTTCTCTTACTCATACAAAAAGTAAATTTATTTTGAATTAAAGGCGATTATTTTTAGACATGTTTTATTGTTTTAATCATTTATGTCTCAAAAGCTTATATTTAAATTTTCAAATCATGATTTCTCATGTAAAAAGTAAATTTATTTTAAATTAAAGGTGAGACACGTTTTCTTATTGTTTGATAAAATCTAAACATTTTTTGAATTTCAAATTTCATATTAATCCTTTTTTTAGTGGATAAAATGCTTATAAATACCTCCCTAAACTCATTTTTTGAGAATCCAAGTAATTCCATTACATATCCAAAGCACCCGAAAGCTCCCAAACGCTCTCAAGCAAAACATCCAAGCAATCCAAGGCTTTCGAAGTATTATTGCACATCTGTCGAAGAGCTACAAGGTAAGAGAAGAAAAGTTCTTCAAGTCTTCTACGACAAATCTGAACTTTTCCATTTGAAGTTACAAATTTATTTATTTATTTAAATATTATTGACTTGTATAATTTGTTCTTAAATGCTTATTTGTGTCCCAATATAGACAAATTATTTATAACATTTAAATTACTATTTTGGATTATATAGGTTTCCAAGAACCATTAAAATCTAGGTGAATCTAGTTTTCAATGTAAGTTAAAAAGAAAACCTTGGTATAGTGGTTGCCTAGAACCCGTTGTAATCTAGGTGTGTATCTAGTTTCCAATGTGACCTAGTGTGGAAACCTTGGTGAAATTATTTTAGTGGAACCCCAAGGGTGGTTAGACCTTGGGAGAGTGGACTAAGTGTGCGTGAAGACACCGAACCACTATAAATTGTGTTGTGCCTCATTGTATTTATTTTTGTTATACCTTGTGACTTACATTCATTATTCATCTCAAATATAATTTATTATATTTATTAAATATATATTTTTTAATAAAATCATTAATAAAGAATATTTATTAAAATTGAAAAAAAAATTAATCACTCAATTCACCCCCCTCTTGAGTGGCCATACCCTAAAAGACCAACAATTGGTATCAGAGTGGGTCCTAAAATATTTGTGATTATCAATATCAAATCTTAGCATAAGATTTTATAATGGCCTCTTATTTTAGTCAATCCCTAAGTGATGTCTCAATCCCCTCTAGTCCTCCAATGCTCATTAGAAAGGATTATGCTTTTTGGAAGATTAGGGTGGAATCCTATATCATTTCCATAAGCTATCTTTTATAAAGACTTCTTAGGGATGAATTTGATCTATCCTCTCAATATAAGGATGAATGGTCAAAGAAAGACCTAAGAAAAAATAGAAATGGATCATAGGGCAAGATATTTAATTCTTAGTTCTTTAATGCCTAATGAGTGAGGAAATTTGTCTTTATGCTCCACATCTCATGAATTATGGAAAGAATTAGAGAGAATTCATGAAGGAACCAATAATTCTAAAATGAGTTTTCTTATGTCTCAATATTAAATATGTAAGTTATGGCTTAGTGAGACAATTAGTAATTTGAATGGATGGTTCGAAAAAGCCTCAAATATTTTTAGAATGCTAAGGAAAATGAATGAAGATGCTAAAGAGTATAATGAAAAAGAAAACATTAGCATTCAAACGTGAGGAGAAAAAGAAAAAGAAGAAGGAAGAAAAAAAAGCCAAGAAATCAAAGAGAAATGTCATTCCTACATGAGATATGGATGACACATTCATATCCCATGTATGATTTATGTGAGTCATTCCAATCCAACAAGGAAAAGGCACATGTATGATTTATGGATATAGAAGAAGATGAAGAAGAGAAAGATAACTTAGAGTTAAAAGAATTACAAAAAGCATACGAAAAACTATATATAAAATATATATCTATTAAGAAAGAAGTAAAAACAATCGAGAAAAATCATAAAGAAGAAAATGAAAAATTAAAGAATGAAATAAAGAACTTAAAAGAAAAATCACAAGAACTCAAAAAAGAAAATGAAGATAAATTAAAAGATCAATTAATTAATCTTGAAGAGGAAAACAAAATATTAAAAACTCAAAACGATAAATTATTAGTAGAAAAGAAAGCCATAGAAAGAAGTTTAGCCACATTAATTTTAAATAAAATTTTAAAATCCAAATCCAGGTACAAAACACCTAAGAGAAAATGGAAACAACCGAGATGGAGACCCCAAGCTAAGAGAAACAACATAGTACAAATGTGGATACTCAAAGGAGTAATACAAACAATGAATGAGTTAGATCATAAAATCTTAAATGTTGCTTCTCATCCACATACATCAAGAATAATTAAATCATTTGATCCTAATGAAGAAAGATTTAAGGGACCCATTTATAGATGAGTACCCAAACCTAAAACGTGATCTTTTCAAATATGTAGATGTGCGTGAGGACCACAATGGCTAGTAAATGATATATGGATAAGTGGATGCTCACGTCACATGACTGGTGAGAGATCTATTTATAAGATCTCACTTCCAAAGATGGAAAGTCTGTCTCTTTCCAAGATAATGCCAAATGGTAAAAAATGACAATATTTTTTTTTTTTGTGGCATAAAAAATATATTAGGTTATGCAAATCCAAACCTAATCAAGGAAAATTTGATCTAGTTGTTAAGCTTTCTAAGAATGAAATATCAACCAATAAGGCTCTACAACTTTTGCACTTAGCTCTATTTGGACCCACACAAACTAAAAGTTTGGTGGAAAACATTATATGCTGAAGCAGATAATTTCTCTAGAATTACTTGAGTTATGCTTTTGACTTCAAATGATGAAGTTTTTCAAAACTTTGTCAAGAAAGCTAAAAGAGTTCAAAGAGAGAAAAATGATAAAATTGTCTCTCTAAGAAATAATCAGAGGGAATTTGAGAATAGATTATTCATGGAGTTTTGAGAAGAGCATGGGATTCTTCATCAACTCTCCACTCCTAGAACCCCACAACAAAATGGTGTTGGTTGAAAAGAAAAATAGGAGTTTTCAAGAAATGGCTAGAACTATGCTTTTGAAGAATATATATCCTACCTATTTTTGGGTCAAAGCGATTAATATCATTTGTTACACTTTAAATAGATTTATTTTAAGGCAAGACATAAAGAAGACACCATTTGAGATACATTAGAGAGAAAAAAAAAAAACCTATCGTATCTTATTTTGGAACCTTTGGATGTAAATGCTATATCTTGAACACAAAAGACAACTTAGGAAAGTTTGAGGCTAAAAGTGATCAAGGAATCTTTCTTGGATATTTAAATACTAGAAAGGCTTATAGAATATACAATATTAAAACAAATACCTTGGAAGAATCCATACATGTAAAATTCAATGAGACTCCTAAGTCAAATATAAGAATCGAAGATGAAGAGGAGATGAAAACAATAGATCCATCCAAGAAGATTAAGAAACTAAATATTCAAGAAAAATCTATAAATGATCCATCAACTTCTCTATCACAAAATCAAGAGAAATCATTAGATGGGGATGATTTAGGTAAGCTTTCCAAGAGTTATAAATTTGTGCAAAATCATCCAATAGATCAAATAATTGGAGAACCAAGTCAAGGTGTAAGGACTATATGTTTTACAATGTGGCCTTCATATCTAATGATTGAGCCAACTTGCATGGATCAAGCCTTAGAAGATGAATTTTGGATCAATGTTGTGCAAGAAAAATGAAGATTGGAAATTAGTTCCAAAACCAAAAGATTTTTCCAGATTTGGAACAAAATAAATTTTTAAGAATAAATTAGATGAAAATGGAAATATAATAAGAAACAAGGAAAGACTTGTAGCATACTGCTAAGAGGAGTGTATCGATTTTGAATAATCATATGCCCCTGTAGCTAGGTTAGAAGCAATTAGGATGCTTTTAGCCTTTGCCTCTCACATGAATTTCTTGTTATATCAAATGGATTTGAAGAGCGCATTTCTTGTGCAAATCTCATTTCTGTTAAAAAAAAAAAAAATCCCTCATTCACCTTCACAATGTGTGTCTGGCGTAACAAGTGGCGCGATCTTTATGGGTGATTGGCAACGCCTGATCTATGTCTGTTGGATGCATCATGCGGTGCTGATTCGTCATTAGGAATGGGCCTAGATCGCAACCATTGAGTGATATCTATATAAGGACACCTATAGGTCATTTTTCTATTTCTCACTTTTGCATTTGATTTTTGAACCCTAGTTCTCTGAGAGCTTCTGCATTCTTTCTGCCTTCGATCGATCGTTATTTCCACAAGTAAATTCTCAAACCTAATTCTTTTTATTCTTTTCCCTTCCATTCTTTTTGCTGGTTGCCGAGTGATCTGACAAGTTCAGGGAGCAAATCTAGGGAAGAGAGTGATTCTGTAATTGTTGTGGGAGAGCTCTCAGCGAGGAATCTGGTGCCTAGCCGTTAGGCTTTGCTGGTTGAGCTTAGGGGATTGATTCAACATATAGATCGGGGTATTTGAAACGTAGTTCGAAGTAGGAATATGGTATCAACTTTTGATATTTCTGTTTTCTCTGGTTCTCCCGAGGATAATGTAGGTGCTACATCCATACCTGAGTCACCTTCAAGTCTGCTTTTTGGTACGACTCCCAAGGCAATGTTGTTGTGCTGAGGTCGTGGATCTTTTTGTCAGCAGCTGGGCATGAGGGTTTGTTTGGGTGTCGACCTTGTGGGGAAGAGGAGCGAGTCTTCTTGGCCACGGGCTAGGGGTCAATCTTTGTGTACGAGACATTTTTCATGCATCTTCGTTTTTTACTCCTGTTTATCGAATTCCAATGCTCGGTGTTGGTGATGTTGAACATCGCCCCGACCCAACTACATCCAAATAGATGAGCCTTCGTGAGGGCATTTAAAGTGTCGTCCAAATTTTTAGTTAAATTTGTCAGTTTATCCTTTCTTCTTTTCAAAAACAACTAGAAAATCATGTCAGGAACCAGTTCTCCGTGTGGTGCTTGCAAAGTATAAAGAAGTGCATTTTTGCTCCTTACTTCTTGCATGAAGAAGGACCTACTGATTTTGCAGATATCCATAAGATTTTTGGTGCCAATAATGCCTCAAAACTCCTGGCCCAGCTTTCAATTAGTGACCGTTATAGGGCTACCGCTACACTACTGTATAAAGCTCAAGTTAGGCTTCAAGATCCTATTTACGACTATGTCTCCTACATTTTTTCCCTCCAACAGTAGATCGTCGATCTTCAATTTCATCTAGCTTTATTGGAGGAATTACTATTTGCAAACTCTTATACAAACAGTCTCAATGTTCAAAATTGATTTTACTTAGAAACCAATTCAAACCCATATTATGATAATGGATCTTTCCTCATGGATGATCCAAACCCTATTTGAAATTTTGATGTAATGTCCAGTAATTTTGGGAGATAAATAATCATCATCAACTTGGATGTTTAAGGATATTATTGAATATTTGAGAATTTAGAAAGAAATGATAATTTATGTTGTTAGAGGAAATGAGTAATTAGGATAATTAGTTATTTTATTTGGGAGTATCTACAGGAATAATGAAAAAATAAAATAAATTAAGTTAGGGGATTTATTTGGAAATTTGGGGTGTAAGTGAAATAAGTGAAAATGGAAATTCGAGTGTAAGGAAAATTATTAAAAGGGCACGTGTGTAATTAATGGAAGTCGGGTGCGCTAAAATGTAAATTGCGAATGTGGTCGTGGGTTCACTTAAAATTAATGGGGGTCATATATATGTTGAAGGCGGCGTGTAGCGCGAGCGGTCGCACACGAGAGGAGCCAGGGGCTGGATGCGGGATCGAACCCGCGGGCACGCGCATGAGGCTAGGAGAGATTTGCTGATTTTTTAGCAAAATCCTCTCGGAAACAACGTCGTTTTGGGGATGCGGTAGTGCTCCCAGTGGTTTCCACATGGCTTTCCCCCAGCCACTCATTTTGCACCTTTTTAGGCCCAATTTGGGTGCCTTCGAGCCAGCAAGAACAGAAGGAAAAAGTGGGAAAAGATAGGACTCAACTAGCAGCGCGTGGGAGAGAAAAATTCAAGGAAAGTGGGAGGAAATCTAGTTTAATCCGCGTTATAAATGTCCAGGTAAGTTAAATAAATTATTAGAACATTATATACATAGAGATATTAATTTTATACGGTTGAAATTAATTAATTGGGGCCCGAGAACTCATTATTTTCTTTAACTATTTTACTTCGTAGCGGGAGTACGAGAGAAGCTAGGATCGGCTATCTGCAGGCAAGCTCCTAACCCTCTTCTCATGTTCTTAATTTCTTGCAAAAGTCCATGTGGTTTCTCGTATTTTATCCACTTTCTCACCATGACTCGGTTCCACCCATTAATAATAATAATCCGCGTGGCAACTAATCCGTGGCTTATATGTTAATAATGGGTTTATTCGTGATTGAATAAGTTAAGCAAATGATGTTTTGGTGTTGTTCAGTTCATCCATCATGGGGTTTTGTATCACTCCGCTTCCTTGGGAATGATGCCGAACCTGACAGGCTAGGTTCTTAGGTTATGTTAAAGAATTTAATGGGAAAAGCGAATGGTTCATTAACATGATAAGAGATGAGAATGAGAACGGTATTATGATGTTTATGTGGTTGTGTACGTGAAAAGTTACGAAGAAATGTTATGTAATGTTTAGTCTAAAAGATATGAATTAAATGTTGATTATGTGTGTCTAAGGGTATGGGGTACAAAACCACTGACTGTCTACCGTGGGTCATGGCAGTTGATGACTGAATGTATGGGCGTTAGTCATCGACTATTGCGATAAGCGCTAGACGGGCCAAAAGAGCTAGTACTGCCAGATTCTCGCCTTGGTTTATGCATATCATGATGTGTGTGCTATATAGGGACTGGGTTGCATTCACTTGAGGGACATGCTTTGTGTGTGACGGGATGTGTGAACATTTGCATGACCCGATTGGTCTAAGAGCCAACTTGGGTTCCCTAGGTGAGCCAGTGCATTTAGTGCATTTCGCATGTATGTCTTCCTATGTGGGCGTAGCATGGCCTGATGCTTGATTTATGGGGGCCTTGACATCATGTTTATGCTACAGATACCATTGCATTTCTTATGTGTTGCATTGCATAGTGAGGAGAGTGATTTTGATGATGGCACGGACCTGGTAGGTTAGCCGGGGAGTGCAAGGCTATGATATGAGTGGATTACGAGACACGGACCCGGTAGATTAGCCGGGGAGTGCGAGTTTTGAACTTAAGGTTGAATGGTCTCATGCGATACACATATTATGAAGAACAAGAAAATACAAGTCATGAATGATGATATGGTAGCCTATATAAGGCTGCACTAAGTATGTATATGGGACTTGGGCGCCAAAGTGTGTCTTATGTGGGCCCTAATGACCGTTTATGTGTAAAGTTACTTTATGTTATGCATTCGAGATAGAAACACGCATGGTTCATGGCATGGTGTGTTGTTGCATTAGCATGAATTGCATGGGGTGTTATGGGAATAGTTCTGTCTTTAACCTACAACCTTTCTTTTTAGAGCTTGCTGAGTCTTGTGACTCATGTTTACTTTCCATCATTCTAAGTAAGAGTATCTTGAGATCGCAGGTGCGTATGACAGAGTTGGGTCCAAATCATCGAGTCATGATAGCAAGTACAGAGTCCTCCCGAGACTAGGTCCTGGGTGTCGTTGTGCTTATATTAGAGTAACATTTTATAATTTTGAGATGGATATATGTTATGTAAGCCAGTTGGGCTCACAATATGAATGTTTATGTAAGAATGACTATGAGCTGGTATGTGATTAAAAAGGTATGGTTTTATAAGGGTGGTGTTTGAGTTTTTAGTTTGTGTTATTGTTTTATATCACTCAAGTAATGACCCTCTCACGGATCCTCTATGCTAGCAGGGGCTCTGGGAGGCGGGCCGTTACATTTGAAAACCTAGTCTTTCAAGAAGAAAATGTGTCGTTTCCTTATTTCCAAGAGGCTATTTCGCAACCTTACCCAATCGAAACTAGCAACAACCAGTGGCCATTCCCAGATGATATTGATGAACTTGGATCTGTCGTGTTCGGCAACCATCATCAGCACTAAGCATCGGCAAAATCCAAAACTATAAATGTGGATGACTTAGATTACTGCTTTGTAGATTCTGTAATGCTTGACTATTCTATGATTATTTTCTTCGTAAATATATTCTATGTTGTGTAATCTTATATCTATGGTTGAAATTGTTAGCGCAAAATTCCATTATGGATATGTTGTACTATTTTTAATACTTAACGTTACATCTATATTGTTAGTACTTTCTATTTATTATCCATCATATTATTTATGTGGATTATTCTTGGTAAATTTCTCTCATGGACTATATTGTTTAAATCTTTATTTTCTTCGTTAACAATGTCTTTTTGATTATGAAAAAAATGGGAGAAGAATAAGATGTTATGAGATGAGAGATTGTATGTATGAGAGTGTGAATTGTATATTATTTTTGTATGGGGGAGAAAAATGTATTATGATATTTTTTTCGTATATGTGAAGAAATAGTATATCTGAGAGATAGGACATCAAGCAGGTGCAAACAAGGCAATCAGATTTGGTCTTTAAAACTCTTACAAATTATTTTATCTATTAAGGTATATCCAAAACATTTTTATGCTGTTAATATTTTGAAAGAGCGAGCTTAAAGTATAAAATTAAGGGGGAGTTCAAAAATATTTTATCATATTAATCACCTCATAAATCATGTTTTTTTGTCATCATTAAAAAGGAGGAGAATGTTGAGCCAACTTGCTCATATTAATTAAGATTTAATGATTAACAAAAATATTTTTATGATATAAATATTTTTCCTTACTCATGTAAAAAGTAAATTTATTTTGAATTAAAAAAGAATCAGTTTTAGACATATTTTCTTATTTTAATCATTTGTGTATCTAAAGATTTTATTTGAATTTTCAAATTTTGAATTAAAGGAGAGTTGTTTTTAGACATGTTTTCTCTTACTCATACAAAAAGTAAATTTATTTTCAATTAAAGGATATTATTTTTAGACATGTTTCTTATTTTAATCATTTATGTCTCAAAAGTTTATATTTGAATTTTCAAATTTTGAATTAAAGGAGAATTATTTTTAGACATGTTTCTCTTACTCATACCCAAAGTAAATTTATTTTAAATTAAATAAGATTATTTTTAGACATGTTTTATTGTTTTAATCATTTATATCTCAAAAACTTATATTTAAATTTTTAAATCTTAATTTCTCATGCAAAAGTAAATTTATTTTGAATTAAAGGTAAGACATGTTTTCTTATTGTTTGAGAAAAACTAAATATTTTTTTAATTTTAAATTTCATACTAACCCTTTCTTTACTGGCTAAAATGCTTAAAAAAAAAAACCCTAACTCATTTTTTGAAAATTCAAGTACTTCCATTGCATATTCAAAGCACCTAAAAGCTCTCAAACACTCTCAAACAAAACATTCAATCAATTCGAGACTCTTGAAGTATTATTGCACATCCACCAAAGAGTCTCAAGACAATAGGAGAAAAGTTCTTCAAGTCTTTTACGACAAATCTGAACTTCTCCATTTAAGGTTACAAATTTATTTATTTATTTAAATATTATTACCTTATATAATTTATTCTTAAATGCTTATTTGTGTCCAAATGTAGACAAATTATTTGTAACATTTAAATTACTATTGTGAATTGTATAAGTTTCCTAGAATCATTAAAATCTAGGTGAATTTAGTTTCCAAGGTAAGCTAGGAAGAAAACCTTGGTATAGTGATTGTCTAGAATTTGTTGTAATCTAGGTGTGTATCTAGTTTCTAAAGTAAGCTAGTATAGAAATCTTGGTGAAATTATTTTAGTAGAACCCCAATGGTGGTTAGACCTTGGGAGAGTGGATTAGGTGTATGTGAAGACACCAAACCACTATAAATTGTGTTGTGCCTCATTGTATTTATTTTTGTTATATCTTGTGGCTTAAATTTATTATTAATCTCAAATATAATTTATTATATTTATTAAATATATATTTTTTAATAAAATCATTAATCAAGAATATTTATTAAAATTGAAAAAAAAATTAATAACTCAATTCACCCCCATCTTGAGTGGCCATATCCTAAGGGACCAACAGTTTCATTTTGTTAGTGTTGTATGCTCTAATGCTAGATTTGGATGACATCTAGCGACTTCATAATTTATACATTTATTGTATCATTTTGTTTATTAATAAAAAAACATATTTATTATCATTCATAAACTCTCGAGTTTGTTATATGAATGAATCCCTAAATCTCTTGTTTGGGAATCCTATTCTAAAGATGTTGAGATTGTGTGACAATTCTCTAGTAACATGACTTCTTAAATGATTCATGATTCTTAGATTAATCGAATGAGGACTCTAATTAGTCGAGTATAGATTAACACAGAGTTTACTACCTTGTTCAGTATGAGATACTAATCGGAGAATTGTGTGTTATGTAATACCCAAGATTTTTAGACTCAAATTTGAGGAAATACCCTAGATATTTAGTTGCAAAAATTTGAAGGAATAGGGTGTTTCAAAGGATTGTGGAAGTCTTGAAGGAAAAATTCAATTTCTGAGTCAGGGGCAAAATCATAAATATTGAAGTTCTGATAAAAGTATAATTTACCTAAAATCTGATTTTAGCGTAATTTATCCTTTCTTCGGGGGCTAAAATGCAATTAAAAATAGTCCGGGACTAAGTTCCAAATGGGTCTAAGTGCAATTATCCAAAAAGTTTGGGCCAATGTGTAATTTTTGAAACTTTGTAACTGGATCATTAGGATAATAAACTAAGTCAACTAAACCATTTGGGAGTCATGATTGCGGATTTCAAACTTATTCCAATATAGCTAAGTTATGATTATGGATTTCAAACTTATTTCAATATAGCTAAATCATGATTGCAGATCTCAAATAACATTTCATTCCACCTTTGGATAATTTTGAAGTCCAAGCCTTTGTTTTTGCTTAGCCTCCAAGTTTGGGACGTGTGACAAGCATTCATTGGCCACTTGAAGATAGGATTTAAAGTCTTATGATGATCCCATAAGGTGGACGTATGATTGGCCTGGGAAGTCTATAAATAGGGTCATGGGTTTGCTCACAAACCATTCCAAATAATCTTGAGGCGATTTCATGCCAAATTGAGAGGATCAAATGGGAGGATCTTGTTTTTGAGAGAAGGGGTAGAATTTTGTAAAAAAAAAAAAAAAAAAAAAGGAAAATTTGTGGAGAAATGAGGGAGAATGGGCTTTTTCGAAGTTTTTGGGGCTTCCTTGAAGTTCGTGCCGAACAATTGGAAAAACTGCCACAAAACCCATTCCCGCTCTCTGTAAACAGTACACCCAAAAGGTAAACAATCAAGGTGAGTGGT